>NC_138943.1:26917500-26985000 GCF_965226115.1 Aulonocara stuartgranti | reverse complement strand
TGCTTGTTAGTATTACGTGTGTTTGTTTCTTCCTTCAGTGTACATGACTGTTATCCATCCTTTTGCGTACCTGATGAGTGCTGCTAAGCCTTTTAACTTTCTTTGTGTCATTGTCTTTCTGAGTCTCTTCAATAATGCAGTTTGCACTGGTTACTCATTTCTTTTTCCTCCACAGTTCAAAAACATGACAGCTCTCCCATTCCTCAGTGGAAAGAGTGGTCTAACATTTTCTCTCTTTTAAATACTTAAATTCTTCATGGCCACATTATGTTTAGCGTTATTAAAGTATTACCTATGCTTCCTGAACTCAAGCAAAAATCTCCAGCTAATTTCTTAAATGGCCACATTATCTGTACAAAAACCCACCCCACCCCACCCCCATCTCCACCTGAATTTTGATGTCTAACATCAATTTTTAATTGGCATCTGGCTGAAATGCTTCTGTTTAATCTAGAGGCCTGTGAAAAACAACTGCCTAGGGTGTTGCTGTTTTTGTTTCAGCAGTACAGTGTGTGTGTGTGTGTGTGTGTGTGTGTGTGTGTGTGTGTGTGTACACACTTTTCTGTATATTGTATATATGGTGTGTGTGTGTGTGTTTCAGGGGGATGCTTCTCGGTGCAGAGAGGCAAAGGGAGCAGTGCTTGCTTTTCTGATTATTTTTAACACTGTGACTCAGTCTGAGTCAACTTTATTAAAGATCCTTCTGCAGTGTTTGTGAACTCATTCATACAGATTCATTCATTTATTTAGAGGACCTCTATTCATAGTTGCCTTGTCTCTGGTCAGCAAAATGGGAAAAATTCACTTAGTGCTCTCGATTGCTGCAGAGAATGGAAACAAAATGGAACATTACCTTATACAAATAACAACAAAAAAAGAGTGTATTGTACTCACACTGAGTCTTCTGGAGACCAGCCCCACGCAACAGCATATCCCAAATTCTCCTGTCAAATTATTTTGTCAGGCTAACGGCAAACATTCCCGGGTCTGCAGGTCCATTTTGTTCATGCCGTCTGTTTTGTCCTAATCATACTGCAGCAGAAAGAAGAAGAGGAAAAAAAAAAAAAATATATATATATATATACACACACACACACACACACACACACACACACACACACACACACACACACACACACACACACAGTGGGGCAAAAAAGTATTTAGTCAGCCACCGATTGTGCAACTTCCCCCACTTAAAATGATGACAGAGGTCAGTAATTTGCACCAGAGGTACACTTCAACTGTGAGAGACAGAATGTGAAAAAAAAATCCATGAATTCACATGGTAGGATTTGTAAAGAATTTATTCGTAAATCAGGGTGGAAAATAAGTATTTGGTCACCTCAAACAAGGAAAATCTCTGGCTCTCACAGACCTGTAACGTCTTCTGTAAGAAGCTTTTCTGTCCCCCACTCGTTACCTGTATGAATGGCACCTGTTTGAACTCATCATCTGTATAAAAGACACCTGTCCACAGCCTCAAACAGTCAGACTCCAAACTCCGCCATGGCCAAGACCAAAGAGCTTTCGAAGGACACCAGGAAAAGTATTGTAGACCTGCACCAGACTGGGAAGAGTGAATCTACAATAGGCAAGCAGCTTGGTGTGAAAAAATCAACTGTGGGAGCAATCATCAGAAAATGGAAGACATACAAGACCACTGATAATCTCCCTCGATCTGGGGCTCCACGCAAGATCTCATCCCGTGGGGTCAAAATGATCATGAGAACGGTGAGCAAAGATCCCAGAACCACACGGGGGGACCTGGTGAATGACCTGCAGAAAGCTGGGACCAAAGTAACAAAGGTCACCATCAGTAACACACTACAACGGCAGGGAATCACATCCCGCAGTGCCAGACGTGTTCCGCTGCTGAAGCCAGTGCATGTCCAGGCCCGTCTGAAGTTTGCCAGAGAGCACATGGATGATACAGCAGAGGATTGGGAGAATGTCATGTGGTCAGATGAAACCAAAGTAGAACTTTTTGGTATAAACTCAACTCGTCGTGTTTGGAGGAAGAAGAATACTGAGTTGCATCCCAAGAACACCATACCTACTGTGAAGCATGGGGGTGGAAACATCATGCTATGGGGCTGTTTTTCTGCCAAGGGGACAGGACGACTGATCCGTGTTAAGGACAGAATGAATGGGGCCATGTATCGTGAGATTTTGAGCCAAAACCTCCTTCCATCAGTGAGAACTTTGAAGATGAAACGAGGCTGGGTCTTCCAACATGACAATGATCCAAAACACACCGCCTGGGCAACAAAGGAGTGGCTCCGTAAGAAGCATTTGAAAGTCCTGGAGTGGCCTAGCCAGTCTCCAGACCTCAACCCCATAGAAAATCTGTGGCGGGAGTTGAAAGTCCGTGTTGCTCGGCGACAGCCCCAAAACATCACTGCTCTCGAGAAGATCTGCATGGAGGAATGGGCCAAAATACCAGCTACTGTGTGTGCAAACCTGGTAAAGACCTATAGTAAACGTTTGACCTCTGTTATTGCCAACAAAGGTTATGTTACAAAGTATTGAGTTGTATTTTTGTTATTGACCAAATACTTATTTTCCACCCTGATTTACGAATAAATTCTTTACAAATCCTACCATGTGGATTCATGGATTTTTTTTTTTTTTTCACATTCTGTCTCTCACAGTTGAAGTGTACCTCTGGTGCAAATTACTGACCTCTGTCATCATTTTAGGTGGGGGAACTTGCACAATCGGTGGCTGACTAAATACTTTTTTGCCCCACTGTATATGTATATGTATGTATATTATATATATATTATATATTATATATTGCTCTGCATAAAAATTGCTCAGCTGTTCTGTTGTCAAAAGAATAATTGTCATTACTAGATATTCTTCATTCGCCAACTCCAAAGGGAAGGTTGAGTCAGCTTTTATGCTCCTGGTTTCTGTTACTCGTTTATGAAGTGTGGGTGTTGTGTCTGCGTTTTGACCGACTTCATTACAGATACAATGACTGTAGGCCTTGCTGTTATGTGTTGTGTCCTTATGTGGCAATATAAGACTGCCAGCCGAGTCCCATTCTTGTTCATTAGTCTGACTGATTATTCGAATCATTGGTTGCATTTTTAATTAATTTTTTTTTTTTTTTTTTTTTTTTGTCATAGTTTGTTGCACAAAAGGAAGATTTTCGAAGCATTTTGTGCTCTCTGGTCTGTTGATTATAAAGAGGTTGACAGGAACTCGCTCGCCAGAGAGAAAACATTGCCCCTAGTTAGAGTGGATATGTCTCTGTGTTTAAATAAAAATTATTGCAATGCACATTTCAAATTATGTGCGCCAGTTTGATTGTTGAAATATTAATGTTTCAAGAATTTCTGTAAATGTTGTTGCCCCAGGTCAGTGTCTGCAGGCCTCAACTCTCCTGCTAAGACCAACTCAATGGAAAAGAAACTGCACCTTAAAAGCAAAGAATTACAAGAAACTCAAGACAAATGTCACAAGGTGAGCATTTACAGCCTGTTTTGGCTCTCATTCTTTGTTTTGTTTTTTTACAAACCTTTGTTAACAAAGCTTTCAGCTTTAACGTAATTTAGTAAATCCACAGTATATTTTGTCTTCTGTCTCTGTTATTTTGGCAAACTCAAAATGCTCCTTTGATAAGCAAATAAATAACATTAACATATTCTGGAAAGAAGGCTTTTTATTTTTAGACAAACTGTGAAATTGGACTTCCATAGTTTGAAACTTTGTTTTGAGCAACATCACTTCATTATTCTGGATTTTATTAGCAGATTTCTTGTGTTTATTCTGGCTGACTGGCCTAACACAGATCAAGGAAGCGTCTGTTGGTGCTGTTATGAGCCAAGTTCATTTTGTAGTGTGAAAAACATAGCAGCTTACTCGTTTTAAAGCATTCTTGGTTGGCCATTTGTTAGAAAAATAATTTACAGCTAATGGACCCCTTATTTATAGTGAAGTAAATAGCCACTTTAAGTACCTTATGCTTCTGACGCAGGCAGAAGACAGCTGGGACACAAACCAGCAATGTTAATCAACCTTCAGGTGAAGATTTTAAATAAGTGATGTTTTCACTGCTGTGTTCAGATGGAGCAGGAAATCTCCAGGTTCCAGCGTAAGATGACTGACCTGGAGTCAGTGCTCCACCAGAAGGATGTGGAGCTGAAGGCCTCTGAGACTCAGCGGAGTATCCTGGAGCAAGACCTTGCCACCTACATTACTGAGTGCAGCGTGAGTCATACTGTACTACCAGCATGTCCATTTGTGTTTTATTGAATTAACCTCTTCTACCCTGGAGGCTTTCCATCTGTTATAAAAATGCATCTACCATTTCATGAAGACTGCAAGTGTAGTACAATCACTGAGGCATACAATAATGACTTAAGCATGACAATGCTATATGGGTTTAAGTTCTGTTGTACTAAGTATGGTAGAGTTGCAGTTGGCAACTTTTAGAACAGGTTAAACAAACAAAGTGTTTCCTTTCAAACTTGGGTTTTGATTTAGCAGAAATGTTGATGGCACTATTGGCCATAGTTTTTTTTGAAACTCCCTCTAGCCTTGTAATAAAAAAACTCTGTAAAAATTCCTGTTTAAGTGTCTGTTATACAACTTGAAGTTTTGCAGCTTTTACTGATGAAATTGTGGGTTGTTTTTTTCAATTGGAAATGTCAGACAGTAGCCTAGAGCTTAAGTAGTTGAAAAAAAAAGAAGGGTAGAATACTGTAAACTAACTTATTTTATTTTATTTTCTAAATCTTAGTGCACTTTGTGTTAGTCTGAAACACGTATTTGTTTGCAGAGCCTAAAGCGAAGCTTGGAGGAGGCACGAGTGGAAGTCTCTAGAGAGGATGACAAGGCCATGCAGCTGCTGCACGACATACGCGAACAGAGCAACAAGCTGCAAGAAATTAAGGAGCAAGTATGTAAATTTTCTCATTTAAATGATTCTGAATCCTCCTCCTCATCATGATAATGATGTGGGGCAGATGAAGAATTATTTCATGGACACTTCATGGTATTTATAATAAAACAGTCTAGTGAAATGGGGAAAAATGCCTTTAAACTGCATATGCATACTGTTTTTTGTTTTTTGGGGAAATTATTTGACACGGTGTTGTTTGTACCGTTGTAACTGATAGTGCAGTCCTTGAAAAAGGGATGAGATTACTTTTCCTCTCAGTGTGTCCCTGTCACACAGGGAGGGCTTTCCCTCTAAGGACTCCCTTGTCCTTAGCGCTCAAAGGTCATTCCTGCAGATGGCATAACTGCAAGGTACAAAAGTGGCGACTTGATCATTAATCTACAGATTCATTGACCCTTTAATTAGGGAGATGATACACAGTGTTTACACTTTTTAATATAAATTCATGATTTTAATTGAAAATTATAAATTGAACTGAGGTGAAAATTAAATCTGTACAAAAGAATTTTCGTTCTACCCAACTGAGGAGCTGGATCTGGTCATTATTTAGCTTGCATAACATGTGGTTGCTTTTACAGTAAATTTTATGTTTAATTTAATTAATTGTGTTAACCACTCTGTGCTTATTAACGTCAGGAGTACCATGCCCAGCTGGAGGAGATGCAGGTGACCATCAGGCAGCTGGAGGAGGATCTCTCCGCTGCCCGACGTCGCAGCGACCTCTATGAAGCTGAACTTAGAGACTCGAGACAAACAAGTGAGGAGCTCAAAAGAAAAGCTGTGGAATACCAACAAAGGATCCAGAAGGTATGTAAATGTGTATATGTTTTCACCATATATGTTTATAGTTCATGTCATGTCTAAATCTAAATTGAACCAAATAACAGGAACACTTTGTGCTTTGTATTTTTGATCTGCTCTAAAAAGCAAAGCACAAACCTGTTAAGAGGGATTGGAATGAAACTACAAGTTGCACAACTCATGAATTATGAACATGACTGTGTCACTTTACAGAGAAGATGATTTCTGTTTTGGCTTTTGATCATAAAATACAGTTGGATTCAAGTGAACTGCATTTCCTAGTTTGGGGGCATTTTACTTGGATATCAAGAGTTTAATATTTGACAGTTTTGTTGATGATAAAAACTATTAGTCTCATTTGAATCGGTACAGTCGTGTGGTTTGGAAGGGCCCAGAATGCCTCCCTTTGGAAGTGATCTGGGCATGGCAGACTGTGAGGAGATCCCAGAGCAGACCCAGGGTGCACTGCTGTAGTGATTACATCTCCCTGCTGACCTAAAAACAGGGGAGGGATCCTTCAGAAGAAAAAATGTGTGAAAAGTGCTTTCTCTGCTGCTGTCCTTACCCTCTTGCAGAATAAATGAATGATAATATGCATACTATAAATCAGAGAAAGGGCCTCATACACTTTATTGTAGGATATTGCAGTAAATATCAAATAGGTTTTTATTCATTCTCTTTCCATCATTAGTAATTTCTGGATCCAAGCTGTTTTTACTCATGTGAATCAAATATTTCAGGATGAATTTATGCTCAATTCTTATCATATTGTTAATGTTTTTAGGCAAAAGAGCAGGGAAAAGCTGAAGTGGAGGAGCTTCTCTCCAAACTTGAAAAGGTTTTCTTCCTTTTTCAAAAATGTGTACAGAGCTTACAGAACTGTATTTACCCCAAAGTTTGATTTTTTTTTTTTTTCCACTTTCTAAATTGTTTTTTATTCCCTTAAGACAAACTCTGAGCAGCAGGTGAAGATTCAGGAGCTCCAAGACAAACTGTCCAAGGTAGGTTTTTTCACAACTGTCTTTCATTGGGTTTTGTGTTGCTTGTTTTTTTACCTACATTTAAATTACTAAAGACTTTGGATTTTGTAATCTTTCCTATTTATCTGAAAAAGGAAAAAACAACAACAAAAAAGACCACTATTATATGTGTATGTATCCAGGATGAAGCTGTGCAGCCATTTCTGCTGTTGTTCCTTATTTATTCAGCAGAATTGCTTTTGTTTTTTGTCTTTTTTTTGGTTTGTTATGTTTTCTCTTTGTCCTAGTGGGCAGAAATTGCACAAGCATATCAATATGTTTGTCTGGGGATCTACTAACAACCTTTGACCTCCTGATTTTTCCCCAGGCAGTGAAAGCGAGCACAGAAGCCACAGAGCTGCTGCAGAATGTTCGGCAGGCCAAAGAGCGGCTGGAACGAGATCTGGAGCGCCTGAAAGGCAAAACCGACTCTAGTGACACTTTAAAACGTCGTCTTAGGGAGACGGAGGTACCAGACTGACCTGCTAATGCTAATGCTTTCTAGTCCTATGTTAAATAACCTTTTTGACAGTTGGACTACCCTACAATTTTCTGTGTAATTAGCCTTGCTACGTTTTTGTTGTGTAAGCAGGAGGGCAGGAAGACCCTTGAGAATCAGGTAAAAAGGCTGGAGATGGTTGAGCGTCGGGAAAATAAGCTGAAGGATGACATTCAGACCAAATCCCAACAGATTCAGCAGATGGCTGAAAAGATCCTGGTGAGAGCTACAGATAAGACTTGCTAATACTCTCCATCACTCCACCCCTAACTTCACCCCACTGCCTACTCAACCAGCCCTCTGTCCATTTATCCTCAACAGATATCGGAGAACATACATGTACACACTACATACTCTTCACTTAGATAGCTGAGCCATCACAAATGGCTACTAGTCATCCAGTATTGGTACATAAATAGGCTTTAACATATTCATGATTTTACCAGTGTCAGCATGAGCAGGCATCACTGCAGTCGACTTGTGGATTTCCAGCTTTTCCATGCAAGTTTCTTTTGTAATGTTTTTGGTGCAGTAGAGCATTTTGCCTAGTTTTTAATTCATCTGCTTCATCTGTGTTTTAGCATTTTTTTTTTCTTTGTATGTAATACAGAATTTGTGTGTATATGCCTATAAATTATTATTTTTGTTAAAATGTAGTTGTTGTTTTTTTATCTGTGGCCATCATGTTAGATTTATCCATTTACAACTGTAATTTGTCCAGGAACTGGAGGAAAACTTGAGGGATGCCCAGTCAACTGCCCAGAGGATGGAAACGCAACTGGTTCAAAAGGAAAGGCTTTATGAAGACAAGATCAAAGTGAGTCAGCTTAATGTTTCTCAGACTGTTGTAGATATTTTAAAGAAATATTAGCATATATGTTTGCTCCAGTCAGTTTTAGTCAGTCCTGACATTTCAAATAAGTGTAGCTTTGGATTAAATCAGAGCTGTCACATGTCTTACGGTGAGATGTGACACCACACTAATTAATATTTCCACGTCAGGTTATAAATTTACAACCATATCATTGAATGACTGCTTCACATGGGAGGCTGGAATCTAAATAGCAATGTGTCAAATTAAAACGGGATTTATTCACTGGTTCTCGCTCATCAAGGTTCTTGAGGCCCAGATGAAAGCAGACCTGGCTGACAAGGAGAGCCTTGAGGCCAGAAGGGCGCAGCAGGAGGAGGAGTCAAGGGAGAACTGTAAACTCATCAGTGAACAGAAAGCAGTAAGGCAACAAAACCTCATATCATCTCAGGCATTTGCTGTAAATTTTATACTCAGGTTGACACAAAGCCATATTTAAAACGAGTAAAGGTAACTTTAACTTTTGTGATATTAAAAGAAAAACAATATATGCAATTTATCGGCTGCTTAAAGTATTTTATTCCCTTTTACATATACTAAGCATTCCCAATCTAATCTCATTGGGTATAGGCTGTCTCTTATGCATTTATTTTAAGGATTAGACAAATATAATTTTTTGTTTTACACCATAATTTGTTATAGTACTATAGTAGTGATTTTTTTGTTTTGTTTTGAAATGTACAGGTTAAAAAGACAGATTAAATTAGAGTATCCTTCATGTTGCACTATAAAGGCTGGGCTCAAGTTCTAATCTGGTTAATATGGTAGACTTGAGGCAGTTAAGAAGCTTTTAGAGGTAGTCATCTGACATTGACAGTAGACGACTCAGGCAACACCTTAATAGTCTCTAATAGGATTTTTCTGAAGTAAAAGGTTTTTCTACCTTTAAAAAAAATGTGAATGTCCCATATTCTAGCCCGAATCTGGTTATCAGTCAGTGGAGAATATATCCTTGTGTTGGGATGTGATCTACAGCATGTTTTTGCACTTTCTTCTTTCCCAAAGACCATTAATGCTATGGATTCAAAGATGAAGAACCTGGAGCAGCGCATCGCCGAGTTGTCAGAGGCTAACAAGCTGGCTGCTAACAGCAGCATCTACACCCAGAAGAATATGTGAGTTAACTAGACCTTCTGCCCACACTGTGCTTTGATGAGTGTGTCCACACACATTGACTGCACTTACATCTTTGTGCAACATGGCTGATCTGTCCCCGCTGTGTGTATACAGTGTCATCTTTAAGATTAAGTACAGGAAATGCATTTTTCATGTAGTCTTAATAGAATATACAAACCTATTACCAAAGAAGTTAGTCTGCTCTACAAAAACAGAATTCAACAGCTTACTAACCATTTGAATGCTATTTAATTCAAAATGGTACAAAGATGACTTTAAACGCTAAAATATTTTCTTAGTTTCAATTATATACCAGTTACATATTTCAAATAACATACTGATATTAAGTAGCAGTAGGTAATAACTAAGTACAATACAAGCAATGCCAGAGTCTTTAGAAGGTAAAAAGTGAACAGAAAGAGCAAATTAATCAGCAATTCTCAATATAATGTCATCTACAATACATAATATTTTTAGATAATCCTGAGGAATTTCTCTATGCAGGCATCAACACTGAAATAAACATTATAGTTGTGAAACTAAGCTAAGGAGGACTTCAAATAAGCTTTTTAATCCATGAATGCACATTACAACTTTACCATTTGTTTGGAAAAGTAAATGCATATAAACAAGAAGCACTGCTTTTGGGTGTAAAATGGCAAGAATAATAACCATGCACGCTTTATTCTACTTAAGAGGAAAGATAAAGTTTTGGAGCAACATACAATGCCAGATTACATCTTTTTAAGGGAAGGCCTTGCTAACTTCAGCAAGAACATGGCAAACTACATTTTGTGTGCATTACTGCAGCATAGCTCTGCCATAAAATTATAAAACTCTGGCCTGCCTGCGCTTTTGCCTGCAGCGCGAATGGAATATTTTCCTGCACTGTGTTGTTGCAGCACGGGGGGAAAATATGCTTATTATATTATTAAATATGCTTCTCAGGTTCAACATTTGATAACTCGGCTTTGTAGTGTTTTCAAGGAAATATCAGGTTTACATTATTCACATTAATTTCAAATTTGAAAATAAAATGCAATTAATGTAAATAATGTGAAATTAATTTGCACATTTAATAGAATGAAAATGATTGCATTGTGCTTTTCTTTATATTTTATATCGTATCACGCTTGTTTAATACAATTAGAGATGCACAGACTCTAAATTTCTGTCTAATATTGATTTTTAAGATAATAATTAGTCTAATGGCAGGTACCGATGTTTTAAATTGCTGCACTGTTCATTTTGTATTAGTGCAATTAAATTGTTTACACATTAAGCTCCAACTTTTGTTTTACGAATATAAATTCAAAACAGGAGATATAATTGGCATTTGTTTGTATTTTTGTCAGGAAAGCCCAGGAAGAAATGATCTCAGAGCTTCGACAGCAAAAGTTTTATTTGGAGTCTCAGGCAGGCAAGCTTGAGGCCCAAAATGCCAAACTAGAGGAACATCTGGAGAAGATGAGTCAACAGGAGCAAACCAAGAGAACCCGGCTGCTGGAGCTGGAGAGCAGGCTGCGGGAGGTGAGGCAACAGGAGGCCGAGAGACAGTACAAAATCTGTTCAAGCTCAAGATTAACTAATTCACTTTAGCCGACACACAGTGTAGCCTTACTATCCACAAAAGGGATTAGGGCAGCTGATCAGCAAGCGAGCTCAGATGCTTTTCAGATAAACAGCTAATTAAAAACAGATCTGTAATGGCACTCTTTACAAAATTGCAGTTCTCTTCCTGTATTATCTCTGGAGCAGTGCTGTTTATTAGCTAACAACTGATAAAATCCTAAACCATAAGAAAATGTAGCAGGACCAGAAGTTCTGGCATGGACAGTCAACATTTTACCCTCAAACTGGATGACTGATAATTGCTTGCAAGCATTAAACTCAAGTTATACTCGTATGTATGTAATGTTTTCAGTCACTGAGAAGCGCACCCCTCAATTTCATGATGTCTTTATGAACCCATTGCAAATCTGCTCAATAAAAAGAAGTCCCGGCTTAATTTTGAGGAACACAATGCCCCCTTTCTTCTGAACGCTCTCACCCCCCAGTGTGCTTGTCTGTCGACGCTCCTGGTCGACAGCCTGCTGACTGGATGTCATATTCTACCTCCACACGGTCTTCGCTACTGAGACATGATACACAGATTGGCACTAATTGCTGGCCTCTCTGCACCCTCGCTTAAACACATACACACTGTCCTCACACACACAAATATGTACTTCAGTTGTGATCGGGCGTTCCATCTGTCAAACACTTATGAAACAGCTAAATGAACCCTTGTGTATTTTTCAGCAGACTGAATTTCTGTATTTGCCAGTAAGAAGTGCAGAACCTGAGATTAACTAAAAGTGCATATTCATTCCAGCAGTCTTTCATTAGTAGCACTCTGCTTTCCTAACAATGTGATTAAGGTTAAAGTTATGCTGAAAATGATATTCAAATACAAAGTGTTAAAGGTTCGATTTGTTCAATATCAACGCAGTATTCACACTAACCCTCTCTGTGTTGTAGATGGGCCTAGAACATGAAGAGGAGAAACTGGAGATTAAGAGGCAGGTGTCAGAGTTGACCCTGTCCCTCCAGGAGCGTGAGTCCCAAATCAGCAGCCTACAGGCTGCACGTCTTGCATTAGAGAGTCAGCTGCAGCAAGCTAAGACTGAGCTGGAAGAGACAACTGCTGAGGCTGAGGAGGAGATCACGGCCCTCAGGGTAAGACGAGCAAGAGGAAGCACACATGTATGCAATCACAGTCACCCAAAGTAATGGTGGTATTCACCATTTCCTATATATGGATATAAGCCTGTATTATTAATACAATAATAACTTTTTTTTATAGTGCTGTTAGTATGAATGGCATTCTTTACGATTACACATTATGCATACTCAGATTTGCTTGTATTTTTTCTTTTCATTTGCTCTTCTTCCAGAACCACAGAGACGATATTCAGCGGAAGTTTGATGCCTTAAGAGACAGTTGTTCAGTAAGTGATTCCACAGCCTTTTGTCTGTACTTTCAGCAGCAGGAGATAAAATTCTTCAAAGGTTTCACAAGACCCTTGAATATATAGTGATTCATGTGTAGCTGCAAAAGATTGTTCTAATGTAACAATGTAGTCTACTGAATCAATCTTTGGCAGCAAAATGCAGCTTGCTGTGCAGAGCACTCTGTTAGCATTTTACTGGTGAATTGTTTTTGTTTTATTTTTTATAAAAGGTGCCATTACAGTTGTCACAAAGACAAAAATCTTTTTGATGCGCAGCTAACACATTACTTCAGTTACCTCTGAGTAGTGCTGAGACCACTTTAATTCAACTGTTAGGTAGCTTCCAATTTGTGCAGTTCTTTTTAAAAATGTACTGTAAATGTAAGATGAACATGTCCATCTATCGTCTTCAACAAATTATCTTATTTGTCATTAGTGGTGCAACGGATCATGGTTGATCCGTAATCCGAACCGATCCCTATCCACAGAAGAAAAGAGAGAAAAAAGAAAAAAAAAAAAGTATGTGTATGGTGCGCGTGGTGGGTCTGACAAGCATAGTTATGGCCAGCGCTAGTGGTCCAAGTGGAGGAGCAGAGGAGTTTGCGGTATTTAAGCAGCCCTTTGCTGCCCAATCCGACCGGGCTAAAGCTATTACAAAAGCTATTGGGGTGTTTAGCTGCAGACGGGAGGCCGTATTCCGTTGTGCAAAACAAGGGGTTTAAACTGATAAACGTGCTTGAGCCATGCTATGATATCCCGTTGCGCGTCCACTTTAGTGGCAAGATCGTTCCAAGCATGTATGAGCAGCAAAAGTTTAAAGTTATGGCTGAACTGTCCCAGGCACCTTCTGTTGCCCTAACTACTACAAATGGGTGGACCTCCAGGGCAACGGAAAGCTACGTGACCGTGACAGCTCATTATATCACAGCGGAGTGCGATAAGTAAATGTGTTACTTATTAGGCATCACATGTTAAATTTTTGTCTTTTTTCTTTTTTGCTGATCCGAAAATTGATCCGATCCGTGACTTAAAATCTCCTAACCATGAGATTTTTGATCCGTTGCACCACTATTTGTCATGGAGTTAAAATAGAAACAAATTCTTATTATGTTACATTTAAAGTGAAACAACAGTTTTGTGGTTCATATGTGCCAAAAACATGTTTCCTATTTCTCTGACTGGAAATGACTTGCTGTCACTGTACTCATTACACCTGTAAATTATACTCACTACAGCTGTGCTATTACAATCCCACTTCCAAAGAAGTTGTGATGATATAAATTAAAAACAGAATGCAAAGATTTGGAAATCTCATAAATTTTCTATTTTATTCCTAACAGAATATAGAAAACTTTAAATCTTTAAACTGTAACATTTTACTCTGTCATGAAATATTTGAGGGATGTTTTGAAACTAAATCAGTTAATTAAGTGGCAGCAGATTGGGTAGCAAGAGAAGCAGAGTTTTTCAGAAGATGGACAGAGATTCACCAATTTGCCAAAACTCGCACCTACAAATAATATAATATAAGAATCTTAATTAGTATTGAACTATGAATATCTTGTCATCTATGGTGCATAATATCATCAAAATGTTCTGAGAATCTGGAGAAATTTCTGTGTGCAAGAGACAAGACTGAAGATAAAAATTCGATGCCTGTAATCTTTGTGCCATGAGGTAGCACTGCATTAGCAACAGATACAATTCCCTCCCAGAAATCTCTTCATGGACTCGGGAACATTTCTATAAATCACTGTCTATGATCACAGTTCACCGTGCCATCCACAAATGCAGGTTAAAGCTCTGTAACGCAAAGACGTCATATATGCACATGATCCAGAAACGCTGACGTCTTCTCTGGGCCAAAGTTCTTTTAAAATGCACTGAGGTTAAGTGGAAAGCTGTTCTGTGGTCAGATAAATCAAAATGTAAAATTCTTTTTGGGAAACATGGACTTCATGTCCTTTTGACTAAAGAGGAGAGGAACCATCTGGCTTGTTACCAGCGCTCAGTTCAAAAGGCTGCAGCTCTAATGGAATGAGAGTGCATCAGTGCTTGTAGAATTGGCACCATGCACATCTAGAAAGACACCTTCAGTACTGACAGGTGTATACAGGTTTTAGAAAATATATATGCTCCTATCCAGTCAATATCTTTTCCAGGGAAGGGCTTGCATATTTCAGCAAGACGATGCTAAACTGCATACTGCACATATTACAGAGTCGAGTTCTAAACTTCACCAATTGAAAACATTTTGAACATCATGAAATGAAAAAAATTGGAGTTAGAATTATTACAACACAGCCAGTTTTGTGCATAAAGCCTTAAAATGTGTTCTTGTTTGCACGTGTAAACCTTTACCTGTTTGTGCCTCCTCAGGTGATCACTGACCTAGAGGAACAGCTGACACAGCTTAGTCAGGAGAACGCCGAGTTGAATCGCCAGAACTTCTACCTGTCCAAACAGCTTGATGAGGCATCAGATGAGAGAGAGGATCGGCTGCAGCTCAGCCAGGAAGTGGACCGCCTGAGGAGGGAGGTGGCTGACCGTGAGATGCACCTCAACAACCAGAAACAGGTAACAAAAACCGTTTCCAGACAAATTGCTGGCTTCTCAGTGTGTTGAGTGTCATTCAGATGTAAATCATTTTCATGGTAATGTGCCTTGCTTCAGTGAGACATTGCCACAACACTTATTGAATGAGCCTGTTTTATGAACTTACAGGTGAGATTTGACAGTGACACATACCAAGTAACACTTAATATATTAGATCAGAGTTTTCTGCACAAGGCAATTCTATTTTTCTACTTGTTTTAATAACTAGAGGGGTTATATACTAGTATTTATGGGAACACTTCCATAAACATTACAACGCAGCACTGGTAAACAGATCAGACAATATTAAACTAGCTTATAAACTGTGCCTCTGTGTGGCTCAGCTGTTTGAACCGGTGCACACAGTGTAATTTGCTGTTCAATCTCGTCACCAGGTTTTATTAGAAGTAATTAATGAAGTTAGCACTTTTGCTACATGTCATGGATGGTTTTTGCTGCTGTCTAGTGCTGTATGGGGTGTTTAAGCTAAATGTCCTTCTGATAACTAAATGCATGCAGTCAGTGTCTTCTGTCAGCTTCGTGCCATTCACTCACGGTGCTGAGACCATCTCATACCAGCAGCTGAATAGGAAGGAGTGTATCTCTGAAACAGTCTAAACCTAAATTAAAAGATTAGATGCTTACCACAGGTTAGTAGATGGAGTAGAAAGATTCATTATTAATTGCTCAAATATTGCCAGCAGATTAAAAAAGCAACAATTTATAATCCTTTTTGAATTTAATTTACTTTTTTTAAAACACAATTTATTTGTATTTTTTGTCTGAAATATTCAAGGCCAGAGAACCTATTATGATGCATCATAGATCATTGAATAGAGACAACAATCACGTGGTATTGCCAAACGCTGAGAAAGATGTTCTCTTCAGTCTGTTATTTCATTTATGCTCTCAGAACATTGAGACACTGAAGACCACATGCAGCATGTTGGAGGAGCAGGTGGTGGAGCTGGAGTCCCTAAACGATGAGTTGCTGGAGAAGGAGAGGCAGTGGGAGGCTTGGAGAGCAGCTCTGGAAGATGAAAAAAGCCAAGCTGAGAGACGCTCCAGGGACATGCAAAGACTGCTGGACAATGAGAAGCAGAATAGGTGACATTCTTAAATTTATACTTGCGCTTATTACATAGAAAGTGGTCATTGTATGTCATTTCTATTTATAAATTAGTTTATTACAGTCATAACACTTTATTGTTGTGTTCAAAGGCTGCGTGCAGACCAGCGCAGCACTGAGTCTCGCCAGGCAGTAGAGCTGGCAGTCAAAGAGCATAAGGCTGAGATCTTGGCCTTACAACAGGCTTTGAAGGAGCAAAGACTAAAGGCTGAAAGTCTATCTGATACTGTGAGTCTGTTATCCATGAACTAACTTTAACCCCAGCTTCAATCTTTCAAAAATATGGTTTGACTTGTAGCTGGGATGAATTAGAGGTTAACAGGCACTCACATGTTCTCACAGCTCAATGATCTGGAGAAGAAACATGCCATGCTGGAGATGAATGCCCGTAGCTTACAGCAGAAGCTGGAGACTGAGAGAGAACTGAAACAAAGGCTGATGGAAGAGGTAGGAAGTGAAAGTCAATTAACCTGCATGATATTTCTACACATATATTTAAGAAACTTGGGTTTCTTGTTGTTACTTATTGTAACTATTGCTCTATTGCTGCTGTTAGCAAACTGTACCAAAAAGATTTGTGTGCTGGTGTTCATGCAGCAAGCAAAACTGCAGCAGCAGATGGACCTCCAGAAGAGCCACATTTTCCGTTTGACCCAGGGCCTGCAGGATGCTCTGGACCAAACCGACATGCTCAAGACAGAGAGGACCGATCTGGAGTACCAGCTGGAGAATATACAGGTGCTCAGTGCAAACCTCTGCAGTAAGATAAAATACTGTGGTCTCTGGGGAGGAGGAGTCCCAGCTGGATATTAAAATAGTGCCACTGATACCGGTGCATAAGAAGGATAAAGTAATCTTAAGTCATGCAATCCCAGTGGAAATTCTTCTCATAGCTGTCTTCAGAAGTATTTCCTTCTCTGAGCTTTTGTTTTCCTGCCTACAGGCGGTATATTCCCATGAGAAGGTGAAGATGGAGGGGACAATCTCCCAGCAGACTAAACTCATTGACTTCCTCCAGGCCAAAATGGACCAACCCACTAAAAAAAAGAAGGTGTGGGAAAATATTTACAAAATCTATGTACAAACCATGTTACATTAATAATCAGCTTCAAGGTAAAGCCAACTGAGTACTGTTTCCTCTCTGAGCAGGGTATATTTGGGCGGCGGCGGGAAGATGTAGGCACCACAACTAATGGGGCATTAGCTCCACAGGCCCAGCCAGCAGTTCCATTGCAGTACAGTGACATGAAACTAGCTTTGGAGAAGGAGCGCTCAAGGTGTGCAGAGCTGGAGGAGGCTCTGCAGAAGATGAGGATAGAGCTGCGGTCCCTCAGAGAAGAGGGTAAGGACGGAAATCTTGAGTGTTTTTAGTCTTTATAGTTTTTGTTTGTGTGGTGATTACTGAAGTGCCATGTAGCAAGACTAAAAATCTGTCAGAATATTTTATGTAGACAACACTGGATTGTGATCATCCCAGAAAAGGACAAAAGTTCAAATAAATACATCTACCCTCTAGTAAGCCCTTCAGTCTTTGCAAACAGTGTTCTTATAATTCCTTTTCCTCCCAAACTCCCAAAGCGGCTCATTTCAAGGACCATGTAGCCCCTTCCACACCAGCCCAGGCTCGACATCAAATCCTCATGTCAGCCATTGTCAAATCCCCAGAACATCAGCCCAACCCCAGCAGCCTGCTTAACCCCTCCACCCGCTGCAAGGAGACATCTACACCTGAAGGTTAGTCATTCACACACAGACCATAAACAAATATACAGCTCATCTAAATGCAGCCAAATTTGAACCTCAGATTCCCAAATTGAGGCTGTACAGTTTTCTTACAGGAGCATTCCACCTTATGCTAATAAATGGACTCCCCAATCACTTGTCTTGTTTACGTTGTGTTTTGTTTTGTTTTTTAAATGTGTGACCAGTTTCACAAAGCAGGATTATGAAGTGAAATAAAGTTGGATAACTGTTCTCAGAACATGTTAAGACTAGAACTCGCTCCAAACAGGAACATGGGCTGACACAAAGCAACAAAAATCATTGTTTTAGGTTTCATTCACGACATTTATCCAGCTGACTTTGTAATCCTGCTCGTGTCTGTCTCACAAAGCAAAGCAACAGTGGATTGGGCAGGTATCATTGGTTTTAGTCCAGGGTTTCCACCATCACAAAGCAAAATTATATCTTTTTATGCTGTTGATCACCATGGAAACTGAACATTTGCTGAATACTCTGTCATAGCTGTGTAGCTTGCTCAATAGATCACATCCAAAGGTATAAAGAAACAGTCTCCTAATAAACTTCTTTAGGAAAAACCTGAAATAACTATATTTGTATTTTCCAAATTATTGATGAGTCCATTAATACAGTGATTTTTATGATACAGAAGGTGCTTAGGGAGTACTTAGGGAATGTTGCTATACCCTATTTTAGTCTGTATTTACAGACCGGCCTAAAACAATGATTTGCCCAAATCCATAAGAGTGGTTAAGTTGGACTTGCTTTGTGTTTCAAGCTCCTTACTGTCCATGTTCTTTTGGTTTCACTTAGCTATTGTTAGATTCCTCTCCTTTCTTTCTTTTTCCTGTTGCTCCTCACAGAAAAGAGGAGGGTCACGTTTGAAAGTAAGTTAGCAGCCACTACAGTGTCTCTTCACACATGTGCTCATCTGCTGCTCGTGGTAAATTGTGCACCCACATGCTCATTGCTGTATTATACATCTGTCTTCTTGTCCACTGGCTAACTGTAGCTTGACCAAAGGCTTTTTTAGGAGTCAAGTCCCCCCCCCCCTCATTTCTGGAGTCATGATTTAGATAGCATATGGTAGGATAGGTACCTTTTCACCTGGAAACATTTTAATACATCCCATGCACACTGGCATGCACAATCTGATTCCAGTCAACTACTTTGGTACTTGAGCTTTCATTTATATGCAATATCTGCATTGAAAAAAATCATTATTTGGATTGCCTCATACTGCTTTAAAGAGCTGGATCTCATTTAACTGTTGCTGACTCTTAAGTAATTAAGACTGTAAGTGACTATGCCTATTTTCACTAACTCCTTACACTGCCTACTTGTACTGCTTTATAGAGTTTGGTCATCGTGTGAAAGAAAGAATGCATCACAACATCCCTCATCGTTTCACCGTGGGCCTCAACATGAGGGCTGCCAAGTGTGCCGTCTGCCTGGACACTGTGCATTTTGGACGGCAAGCTGCCACTTGTCTAGGTCTGTATCCTGTGCTGTAGCTGGGCAGACTGAATGTGAAAATATTTCAGAAGATACATTACTGGCCAGCTTTAACAAAAATACTGGAAATAGTTATTATAGCATCGCCATCACATGGTGGAATCAGTCTTGCCTTCCAAGTGTTGTGAGTCTTAGAAAATAAGTTGGATGTGTTCCCAAATCAGCATTTTAGAACAGTACCCTTCCATGTTTTATATGTACAGCTGTACAAATGAAATGTTGATAGATAGAATTTGGATATTTTTTTATGTGATGATCCCTACCATTCTGTATTCTTGCCTTCTTTATTGACAAGATTCAGCATGGTAAAGAACTTTTCACTAAATCCAATCAGATTTTTCATCCTTCTCTTTGTCTCATTGTAGAGTGCCACACTATTTGCCATCCCAAATGCTCGCCGTGTCTTCCGGCCACCTGTGGTCTGCCAGCTGAGTATGCCACTCACTTTTCAGAAGCCCTGTGCCGAGAAAAGGCAAACTCACCTGCACTGCAGGTTAAAGAAGCCAGTGGGCATGTTCGCTTGGAAGGATGGATGAAGCAGCCTAGGTAACTATTTAAGTCCTTACTGCCATCCTGAATGTATGCAGTATGTTATGTACACTGCATTGAATATAGTTTGCCTATTTGTATATTTACTCCTTTAGAAATGGCAAGCGTGGGCAACAAGGCTGGGAGAGGAAATATGTGGTTCTTGATGGAACCAAAGTGTCCATCTATGATACTGAGCCCAGAGAAGGTCAGTACTTCATTAAATTCTTTTTATTTATTTTATTATTTTTCAAGATGACTGATTCTGTCTTTGTTTTTGCTCATAATTCAACTGTATAGTGAATGTTACCATGTAGGTCAAATTGGAGAATCCTCTGTTTTTCTCTTCCCTTCTTTGTAGACTCTGTAAAGGCTGAGGAAGAGTTTGAGCTCTGTCTGCCTGATGGAGAGGTGACTGTCCATGGAGCTGTTGGAGCCTCTGAGCTCATCAACACTGCCAAGTCTGGTACTGGATCAATACTAGTTAATCCCAGTGTACTCAATCTGTTGTAGGATATTAAGTGTATCATCCTCTCTCCAAATTTTGATTTGGATTTACCTCTCCTGTCTAAAATGTTTAAACACAAAATACAGCAAAAATGTTGATGCTTCTGCTCAGCTGTGAAATTAAGCTGCTAGCAGAGGAACAAACTGATGCATTTTTTTTATGTTTGTGCGTAGACATCCCGTATGTGTTGAAGCTGGAATCGCATCCGCACACCACATGTTGGCCTGGCCAGTCCCTCTACTTCATGGCTCCTAGCTTTCCTGACAAGCAGCGCTGGGTGGCAGTACTGGAGTCTGTTGTGGGTGGTAGTCGTGGATCTAGAGAGAAAGTGGATTCTGATGCTGTAAGTATCATGCCTGCATATTACATACCTATGAATGTCCTTGTGTCAGGCTTGATAGCGTTCATAATTTAGGCTTACTGTATTTGGGGTGTTGCAAAAAGCCATTGCCTCCTTTACACAGCACAAGCTTTGTTGTTAGGCCCATATGAATGAGCAAATTAATACAAAGCTGGTTGTGTCATTTTGTGTGAAAATTGGGTAAAATATTGAGTACCTCCATTAAACATCAGCCAGTGCCTTCACTTCTTCTTCTCCCCCTCCCTCTTCTTTCTCTCTCTGCATGTTCTCAACATCCACGTCTTGTGTTTATTTGTTGTCATTGTCTTTTTTCTTTATATAACTATACTGTGTGTGTGTGTGTGTGTATCTCCATTCAACTCGGTTGTGTGAATCATATTATAGGCAGGTGTTTCTAAAAGACAGAAGAACCTGTCCCCTCTGGTTCAGGTACAGTAAGTAGCTGCACGAATGCTTGAGCTTCAGTCGACCGATCGACTGAGCATGCAGTAGCTGTACATACATATGACACTGATGCACTATAAGTACAGTCCTTGAATCAGTTCCTGAATATGGTGTGTGTATTCACACAGAAACATATGTAGTGCATGGATGTGAATAGACTGCTGTGCACCATTTATTTGGTGTCCTATGCTATGTCATGCATGATTCTGCAAAGCCCATGCACTGCTTAAGCCCCCCTTCTCAGAAATATGACGTCACACAAACAGACCTTGAGCAATTTAACGTCAGTGTGCAGCTATAGGCTGTTGGCGCTTCTGTGTTTCTTGCAGTTTTAGAAGAAACTGAAGAAATATTTTCTTCCATGTTCTCTGCAAAATGACCCTTAAATTAAAAGTGAAGTAGGAAGTCAAATGGTTCCACAAGTGTATTTCAGTATTCTCAAAAAGTTGCATTGCTGTGTTTTTCAGTTGTATCACTTACTAAATATGGAAAGTTGAACATGCAGCTTGCGGCAGCTTGATTACATCGTATCCTTACTGTATGTACAGCATACAGTAAGGATAGTGCAGGGTGTAAAATGTAAATAAGACCAATGACAATGCTTTGCTTATCATTTAACCCCATATTTATTTAAATACTTCAAAGATAACATATGAAATGCATAATCTGTGAAATTTTCGTTGACTCTGTTATTGCTTTTGTGAACATATTTTTTTTTTAAATTAATGCCAGCAGCTTTTCTCCCTTCTGTTCTTTAACCCATATGCAGCACCTTTTTTTTCCTGTATCTAAAGGGATTTTTTTCCTCACCTGTTTTGCTTATTATTATTATTATTATTATTATTATTATTATTATTATCATCATTATTATCATTAATTCTTATGTTATTGAGCTGTTTTGGATTATTTAAATATTGTTGAGTGTGTGGGGTTTTCCTTCTTGCTAACAATCAACAACTATTTCAGACTTTTTTGCTGGCATCAAATTCAAAATAACCCCCCCCACAGACAGTATTTCTGTTCCATACTTTGATATGTTATCTTTCTAATATTCTAAATTAGATGAAGGGTCTAAATGATTTCCAAATCATTCCATTCTCATTTATGTGTATTTTACACAGCCTCTCATCTGGTTTTAGAGACTGGCTGTAAGTTGTTGAACTGTATCAGCTTTTTCGAAAAGGCTATGTAACTGCAGATCTAACGCTAAGATAGTTGAGGAGTTTTCTTCCCACTAAACCATAAGAACATTACTGAGGTCAGGCACTAATGTTCAGTGATAAAGCCTCAAGGCCAACATTACTGGAAAAATGGCACTGTGATATTTGCTGAGCTTGTGCTTCATCATTGATTTTAATGTATAAAGTGGAAACAAAGAGCCACTCTCCACAGAACCCATTACAGTCATGAAATGTATAAACTTGGAGGGTTTTATTCTGACCATTTGTCAACAAAAGGCAGTGTGTCCTCAAATTAAAAATATCATTTATTAATGGTCAGACATAGCTCATTTGTGCTTGTCTGTTTTAAACAACATAAAATGTATTTCTTGCTCTGTAGTTGTTCTGTTGTTAGCATTGCAAGTGAGCTTCAGTCTCAACAGGAAAGACTTTGCAAGGCTCTCTCTTTCTCTCCCTGTCTTTCTCACTATTTTTTACTGTTAGCTCATTTAGACACCAAATTATGACACATCTTTAATGTTATGTTGCTGTGGTTATTTTGTGGCAGCTTTCCGGCTGGCATCCCTGCTGTGTTAGCTTGTCTTGCTAAAGCTCCCGATTTGCAGGAAGTCTTAATCCGCCTCCTTCCCCTGCTCCATTCTCTCCCTTTCTCTCTCTCTCTCCATAGAAACTTCTGGGCAATTCTCTGCTGAAGCTGGAGGGTGACGACCGTTTGGACATCAACTGCACTCTGCCTCTCACTGACCAGGTATAAAAACAAACATGTAAACAGAGTTAAAAACCTAATTGGTCAGCTTTCTAGTTAGACATCACCATGCTGGATGTTTCTTTCTTTCTTTTTGTTTTTTTAAAGCTCTGGTGATCTCGTCCTTTCTTGCAGATTGTCTTGGTTGGTTCTGAGGAGGGTTTGTATGCTCTGAATGTGATAAAGAACTCTTTGACTCACATCCCGGGCCTGACCTCCGTCTTCCAGATCCAGATCCTGAAGGAGCTTGATAAGCTGCTGATGATCACTGGTCAGTTAATGGAGGCCATTATATTGAAGTTATTTTATGATATTATCAGATTTATGTTTTCCTCGTACACTGTTTCAGCTGTAACATAATGCTTCTGGATAGTGTGCGTTTATTGTAACACATTACATCACATTATGGTTATCTTTTAGAAGCCATAATGTGTGCTTTGAAGTAACAGCGAACGAAAGTGAAGTAAAGAGAAGATGATGCGCATCATCTCACACTTGGCATGTTTGATGTGTCATTCAGGGGAGGAGAGGGCACTGTGCCTGGTAGAGATCAAGAAGGTGAAACAGTCTTTGTCACAGTCCCATCTCCCAGCTCAGCCTGACCTCAACCCCTTCATCTTTGAGACAGTCAAAGGATGCCATCTCTTCTCCTCTGGAAAGGTGAGTCATGTTGTAACTTGCAGGGAGCAGAGTCCTTGTGGACTGTTATTGGGTCTGAGTTAAGGAGCTGAACATCACAGTAATGGCATCGTGTTGTGTGCTGCCTGATTGCAGAATTGTTCTTTCTTTACAGATTGATAATGGGCTCTGTATTTGTGCTGCAATGCCCAATAAGATTACAATCCTGCGGCATAATCAAGGCCTCAACAAGTTCTGCATCAGAAAGGTGAATGAGCATTAAAAGTGAACCGCTTACAGTGACGAGACCTTTATTGTGAACAATGGACTTTTTTTTTCTAGGAAATATAGATGCTCTGTTTTTCTTCTAGAAATAATGAGTTTTTAAAAAAATAAATAAATAAATAAATTTTTTTGTGTGTGTGTTTGCAGGAGATTGAGACATCAGAGCCTTGCAGCTGTATTCACTTCACTGGCTACAGTATCATTATCGGCACCAACAAGTTCTATGAGATTGAGATGAAGCAGTATGTACTGGAAGGTCTGTCAAATGCAGCATTATTGTTTCTTTAGTATTATTTCTTTACAACCAGATGGTGCTCCAACAAAGTCCACTCAAGGGTGTTTCTGTCTCTGTTGGGTTCCAACATTCACACCTGAACAAGCTGAATGATACTAATGATTTCTCTCTGCAGAGTTCTTGGATAAAAACGATGTGACGCTAGCGTCAGCTGTCTTCGCGGCGTCCTCCCACAGCTTCCCCATCTCTATCATCCAGGTCACCACGGCTCCACAGAAGGATGAATACCTGCTCTGTTTCCATGGTTAGACAGTTACTTCTGCTGGCAAACCCTCTCAGTTGAATGTGTATACACACCCCCAAACTAGTGGATAAACAAAGTTGTGGAACAGTTTGTCTTAGAATCTGTATTTGACAAGCGATCTCTAAGCATTTCTAAAGTCATTGTTTTCTTTTTTGGTTACATATTCTATGCTAAATTTAAATAACTCATTTTGTTTATGTATTTATTTTTTGCAGAGTTTGGTGTGTTTGTGGATGCATATGGCCGCAGAAGTAGAAGTGAGGACATCAAATGGAGCCGTCTGCCTCTCTCATTTGGTAAGTGTAAATCTGCATGTTTACTAGAAGCGTAGTTTCTTTGGGCACCGGGTGGAGCAGGTGACCATATCCTGCAATGCAGTGGCCTGGGTTTGAGTCTGACTCTGGGCCTTTTGCTGCACGTCTTCACTCTCTCCCTGCTTTCCTGTCTGGTCTTCACTGTTCTCTCAAATAAAGGCCAAAAAGCCCAAAAATAGTTTTCGTGATTTAAGGATTTTTAGGTTTTTTAAAATAACAAGTTGTATTTCTGTATTTCAGCCTATAGAGAGCCTTACCTATTTGTGACCTACTTCAACTCTCTGGACGTCATTGAGATTCAGGGACATGCGGCTCTTGGGTAAGATTGTTCTCAGCTTTTTTAAATTGTTTATCAAGTTCTTTTTATTTTCCAACTTCGAATTCTGCCATGGCTGATTTTTCTTCTCTTTTTCCAGTCCTCACTCATACGCACATCTGGATATCCCTAACCCACGCTACCTTGGCCCCGCCATTTCCTCTGGAGCCATATACCTGGCTTCATCCTATCAGAACAAACTTCGGGTCATTTGCTGCAAGGGCAACCTTGTCCAAAGCCAAGACGGTGGAGATCTGCAGCGTAATGGCTCTGGACGCAGGTAATGACACACAAATAGCATTAAATACCATCTGCCAGTCACCTTTATACATAGCATCCCAAATATTTGGAAACTGGTTTGTAGGTCAGAGATGTACATAGAGGGAGATTTCTAAGCACGCTCCATCCTTCTGTTCTGTGTACACTGGTGTTAATGAGTCACTGGGCCTAGCTGGCACTGAGGGGCACAGGTTGGCATCTATAGGTCGTAAGTTTGGCTTAAATGTTTGAACTAGTTAAAAAAAACAAAAAACAAAACAGGAGAGTAATGCCATCATTTTGTCTTTTGCAGGAAGAAGAGTTCATTTTTTATCTGTAGCAGATTTTAAAAAATGTTGCCGTCATCATTCTTTATTTTACCTAAATTACTTTTTAAAGTTCTGTGTCAAATGTAGAAAGGAAATTTTTGAATAAAGACTGACATCTTCCCTTTTATGACTGGTCTGTTACTCATCGTGACGCTTACTGACTGTGCTTTGCAAGTCAAAGCTTTGTTCTACAGTAATTGTTGTCAGTGACAGAATCCACTCTTATTTAGGAAACCAAATTGAATTTATATGATCAGTCTGTTCTGATTACAAATAGCAGTGCTGTGTATTTATATATTAGCTTATTAAATCAGCTTAATTGCAAGTCCATCAATCTCACCAAATCTGCTGAGTGACCAGAGTCCCACAGTGCCAAACTAAGTCCAAGAACTGAGACAAATAAAAACATTGCCCAACATTTGCCCAATGCTCCTTTTTCCCCTTTTTTTTTTCTTCTTTATTTTAACCTTGGTTCCTCCCGACAGTCCCAACAAGCGTGGTCCTCCTTCCTACAATGAGCACATCTCTAAAAGGCTGGCAGCCAATCCTCTGGTCCATGGAGACCCAGGCACACCACACCGTTACAGAGAGGCTCGCACAGAGTTTCGGCGGGACAAGTCCCCAAGCCGTCCACTGGAGAGAGAGAAGTCTCCTGGCAGAATGCTGGAAAGCCGGATAGTGGGCTCGCCTGGTCGAGCCATGGCAGACCCCCGGCTGGAGCGATCACCAGGCAGGGCCATGGCCGACCCTCGCATGGACCGCTCCCCTGGCAGGATGATGGATGTTCGTAGGGAGAGATCCCCTGGACGTTTTGAAGAGCGTCAAAGGCTTCATACTGGCTCCGGACGCACACCCATAAACTCTGTTAACAAGGTTTGTCAAGAAATTCTGCATTACATTAACTTAATGTGTAACTGTTAGCAATTAGCTGAATATTTTTGTGTTTTATTGACATACATTGGAAACTGTTGGAGTATGGTAAAAGGTTCAGTACAAAACTTCGGCGTTTCCATCCAGGCGGTTGATTCAGTGGTTCGTGATGCACTTATGCTGCTTTTATGACAGTAGTGGGTTGTGATATCTTGTTTTGAGTGAAATACTATGACTATAGGATGGACTGTTACAGACCTTTAAGGAGTATAAATTTCTCCCCAGACTTTATAGTCTTGCAGTGTTCATGTGGTCTTTTACATTTGTTTAGTTTTGGCTTATACTGTGGATTTTCATGACACTACAGGTGTACTTAACATGGAAAGACCAGCTTTCAAGGCTGTGGACCCTTAGTCTAACTCTTGTGTTAGTGTACATTTTGACTCAAAATCTGTGTATTAACCTGACTTCATGTTGTTGGTTTTACCCTACAGGTGTGGGATCAGTCATCTGTTTGAAGGACAAAAGACCCTCGTGTCCGCTGTGGAAGAAGAAGTTCATGTTTGAAAAGAGAGAAGATGTAGCGGAGAACCAGTGAGAATGTTACCAACTCATGATGAAACACTGCCACACATCTGTTTTGCCCGATATCCAAAGTGAAAAACCCATGGAGGAAAACAACTGTAGCTGTCAGAACGTAGCGAGCACCAGATAAATAAAGAGATGTCATTAGTATCAGGTTATAGTTTTAAATAAAGGTCAACAAAATGCCATATTAACCACCTGAGCAGGGTTTTTTGCGATGCATTGGAGCATGTGTTCTCTACTCCGAGTAGGGATTAGTAATTATATATAATTTCTTCTTCCACAAAGAAAATCTGAGATGAGTTCTCAAGTTAAGACTACTGGGTTTGGCTTGCTTCATTTAACTCTAGCAGCATTAACTACAATGGATAAGCACAGCCATAGCAAGTGATGCCTATATATTTAGTCATTTTATTCAAAATGCCATTAACACATGTGGCTCATTTCCACATGTGCTGTCTACAGCAGCTACAGATCAGGGCAAATGTGTAGCAGATCACCTGTTGTGACACTGAGTATCACTTCTGGCTCCAGCCCTGTGCTCACATGTTAACACACAATCGTTATTGGCTAATTACAATCATTTTCAGCTCGGTCCTTGGTCAGTAATGCTGACCGGACTCGGCTGAAGCATGAATAAACTGAATCAAAATTAATTAATATATAATCCCTCCCAAAAAATACACTCTGTAGAACCACACACTAAAACTGCACTACCCACAATCCCCAGCAGCAATGGAGCAGGACCTTTCTAAATCTTCAGAACGCTATCTGACTGTAAATAGACGAGACATAATTTTATATATATTAAGAAGGAATTTCAAGGCTGGATAAGCCGTGTCTATTTTTGTTAAAGGAAAAAAAAAAGTGACAGTGTGTCCTCTTGAATGTCCGATGAGTATTCTTTTAATGTCCAAACGTTCTTTATCAAGTGAGTGATTGTATCTCAAACAAACTTGTGTATGCACTTCCATCTGTCAAAGGCAAAACCTCAGTGCTGACCTAAACAACGGGAGGGAAAAAAGATCATGTTTGAAGCTTAAAACATAGTACTTGAGCATTTCTTTTTGTACAATGTCCCCTGCTGTTGTATATAACCCAAAATTGTTTAAAGTGAAGATGAAGAAAAAATCTTTTTGTTTTGTTTTTCTTTTCCCTGATCCGTTAATGGCATGGATATATATATATATATCTCGAAAATGAAACGGGGTGTTGTCTTCTGCTTCTGCCTCATTTGGGTTATATTTTTAATCTACATTTTTAAAAACAAAGCACGTGAATAACACTTTCTATCTTTAAACTCTCATGTATTTGCACAGTAAATTCACACAACTATATTATATAACTTTTTTTTTTCTTTCTTTAAGGAATTCTTGGCAAGTTAAAACATCCAGTCCAATCACAACAAATGCTAAAGTCCATCCACGCTCATTCGGTTCACGTGGCTAAGATGGATGCATTTCTGTACATCATGATCTGATGTATAGAAATAGAATATTTTGTGGATTTTAGCAGTATTTTTTGAATGTAAACAAACGAGATGCCAAACTTTAACTTGCCCAGTTTGCCTGTCAACAGTTAGGCGCTCACTAGGAGGATTTCTTCGCCTTTAAGTCCCCTATGATTATTTTTAAGATGGTTAAAATCTTTCTGAATGTATTTTAAAGCCAATACAGCCGATTCGTTGGTCTCAATGTTCAACAACAACAAAAACAAAGCACCAAATGCTTTAAATTGCACATGTCTTCTTCTCTCTATAGGACTCTGTACAAAAGGGTTATCCATCGTATTTGATTTTATTTTTAGATTCTTTTAAATTTGTATTCTCATTCACATGATCTTTAATCATAATGCTGTAACGCTGGATATGATATTGATGTCTGCTAACAAATGTTTAATTAGCGTTCCCTGTAGAGATTTTGTCACAGAGTATTAAATATTATAATCATTGCATTTCACTTCGATTGTGCCTCCTTCTGTTGTGCTTGTGTGTCTCTTTACAAAGACATTTAAACTTATCTCTGAGTGGATAAGCATCATAAAACAGTCACCTCTGAAGCATTTACCCTCTCTGTTTCAAGACGGCCAGTGACACGGCCATTTGTCCACATCCATTGTGTTGGAGAAGGTTTCGTCTATTTATAGGTGTCTGATCCCAGCGCTCAGCCTGCCATTCCAGTCACAGTAGCTGCAGCGGCTGCTTGATCTGAGAGGAACTGAAGAAGAAGCCTTTTTTTTTTTTTTTTTTTTAACAATAGCATCTGCGTCCTGGGTTAACAATAACTCGTCTAATTGTGTCCTCTGCATGCACGCTGTACACGCTGCGAGACAACACAGACGGCATCTGCTGCTGGTTCGTCCATCGCAATTTATTTAGCAGTAAGACGATCGAGTGCGAGGAGGCTTTAAGTTTATTTAGACCACTCACCTCCCAACCTCGGCTCATTCAGCTCATTTTCACGCGCTGTCACTTTTCTTGACCTGGGAGCCCCGAGTGATGGGGGATGATTTGTTAATGGTGCTGAGAGACACATTGTAAGGACGTGTTCAGTGTCTCACGCAGTATGTCTCACCTAGAGCTGTTGACATCCATGAGCTTAGTACCGCAATCCCTGTGATGAATCTCAACAGTGTGAAGAAGACTGAAGATGCCACTTGATGCTCTGGCTTCTTTCAATTCCTATCTATCTATTAAATTAAGTTAACCATTTGTAGGGACCCAGAACCCACTAAACAACCTGAAAATCTGACATTTTGCCATAAATATCATCAATTTGAATTACCTTGATAGAATAAATTAAGTGATTTAATGTAAGAGCAATGCTGTAATGCACTGCTTTGTCTGGCCAAGGTAAGCAGAGCCAAAGATATTATGTGAAGAAGCATGTTAGAAAGGTTGGCGCTAACACAGACCTGACAGGTCAGTAAATAACACATAATGAGCTGGTGCTTTTTCAGGCACTCTCATGCGTTTAATCAGATAGGGAACAAGAAATGATTGGCACACAGATCAGAGTTAGAAAGAGACAGTGAATTCAATCTGCAAATGCTTTGCTCTAATACACTGACGTAATCTTTCACAGATCAGGTTTTAGTTCTACATCTTTTGGGTATTTCAAATTCTCAAATTGATTTGTTTTATATTCATTCCCACTGGGTAAATACAGTTTATATTGTATATCTTAAGAAGTATGTTCTTATTTCTCTGCAGTACTTAAATACTTTTTGAATGTAAAGGCTCACAAGCCTGTCAGTGCTACTGCAAAAGAGGCGGGCAGAAGTTTATCGGTCACACAAACCTCTAATCATATCACTTATGCATTTTTGATTAACCTGTGGCTATCATAAAGATCGGTGTGTCACAGAGGTCGAGTTAGGTAGGCTAGTCCAATGTTCTCCTTTCATTTTGCTTTTATAAATAATGCTGTCTATGGAAAGACTATGGACCAACAGATTGACAGATCACACTCTTGCTTTTGTTTTTACTATACAGCACTCTCGTTCACTTACAACAATTGCAGTCAGTAGTTCGTACAGACAAGACAATGCCCTGTGGATAGAGTCTTGTTTAAAGTGATTAAGTGCTTTCACCTTCAGTCTGCTCTTGATATTCTAGACCAGTTATTCCACTCTCTTTGTCGAATGCCAATCAGGACTCCACAGGGTGAGCGGCTATGTATGAGAGTGTGTGAGCATGCGATACTGTATATGCTGTATGAAGCATCATTTACCTGTCACTTCCTAAAGAGGGCATAGTTTATAAATATCATCCACTGGAGCGGAGGGCGGAGGGCTACAAAAGGCCACCCACAGCCTCCCTATTGTTCACTGGCATCATTGTTGGTCTGACCTCCCAGCTGCTCAGCCATGGTAAGTGTGTGTGTGTGTGTGTGTGTGTGTGTGTGTGTGCAGTGTTTGTTGGGAGGTGTGTCTTATGGCTTTGAGGATGCTGCAATTGTTTTGATGAGATAAGTAACAGTTTTTCACCTGCATATCATTTAAAAGCACAAATATTTAGCATTTTTGCGGGGGGGATGAAAAGATGACATAACTTTTATTTAATTGTTTGTCAGCAGCTGTTTTGCTGTTTAAACTGCTTTTTCTTACAAAGATGCTTAATCCTATTTATTCATCTCTTCTGACATGCAGTTTTATCTGAACAAACGTGTAGTTTCTGCTTCACCTCTCCTGTCTTTGTGCTAAAAAAGGCCCCCAAGAAAGCCAAGAAGAGGGCAGCAGAGGGAGCCAACTCCAATGTGTTCTCCATGTTTGAGCAGGCCCAGATCCAGGAATTCAAAGAGGTGAATGCTGCTGAAACCACTTTCTATTTCATGGATTTCCGTTTGGCAGAGAACTGCCGAGAAATATCGCAACGGGTGAATTAATATGCGAGTCGGCTCACCAAGGTTCAGGCATTTCTGCATTAAAAAATAAACTGCACAACGCATTACACAGAAAGGTCTCCACTTTCTTTCTTTGTCTTTCTACTTGCATTGTTCATTGTGGCAGCATGCGCACCTGTCTGTTTGCCCGCTTGCTGGCTTGACAGCAGTAAGGCTTGCGGTATGCTGGTATGAGGGACAGTGGTGCCCAGACATCCAGACTTTGTCATCAGTGATTAGGCTGCAGATGAACTGCAGGGCATGCCCAGGATGCCAGACTAAATCCAAGGGGAGGGGGGAGGGTAACGCGTTATAAATACTAAACAGTGTTCATATATAAAGATGGCCTACAAAAAATTTAAGAGAACCCAAAAAAATAAAACTGTTTGATGTGACTCTGGATGCTTTTTTTTTTCCTGTGCTCTGATCTCAGGCCTTCACCATCATGGACCAGAACAGAGACGGCTTCATCGACAAGAACGATCTGAGGGACACTTTTGCTGCTTTAGGTATGTGGACACCATTCAAAGAAACACTCAAAGTGTTCATCTTCCCTCATGCCGTGCGTTTACATTGACTCTTTGGTGCTGCAGGACGTCTGAATGTGAAACAAGAAGAGATCGACGACATGCTCAAAGAAGCTCCTGGCCCAATCAACTTCACCGTCTTCCTCACCATGTTCGGTGAGAAGCTGAAAGGTAAAAACTGGCCGGCCAGTAAAAACTACATCTAAGTCATGAACACAGCATTGATGCGAATGTATCTCAGTGCTGTTTTGATGTTCCCAGGTGCCGATCCGGAAGAGACCATCCTCAATGCTTTTAAAGTCTTTGACCCTGAGGGTAAAGGGGTCCTGAGGAAGGACTAGTAAGTGGCTTCTCACATTTGTCACGCGGCATCAGCTTGCATATGCAAATTTATTGCAAGTGAGCAAGCTGCCGCTCACAGTTTGACTCAGTCTGACTGCAGTCATTCATCCTCACACAGCTCAGCTCCACAATGATTAAAAACCATTGTGACCTGTACAGTTCATTCACTTGTGAAAAGAAGTCTCGTCATCTCTACAGCGTTTTTTTCCCCCTACCTTTTTTTCTCCTCTCCAGCGTGACACAGATGCTAACGACACAAGCCGACAGATTCTCAGCTGAAGAGGTACATTGCAGTCCCCCAGCCCATGCTAATTATCATCATTATAACAGTTTTGTGAGTGTGGGTGAGTTGAATTGGAAAAAAAAAATACAAGGATGAACGTCATCATGACGACCACCTGCGTCCACGTCAGACACATTTTCATGCAAAAAAACAAAAACCCCTGAGTGAATCATCTTAAAACCCTTTTTATGCACACTGGGTTATGGGCTGTGTGGGGATAACATCTGATAAAAGTGGTGTTAATGTCTCCCTTTCTGTTGCTTAGATGGAGCAGATGTTTGCTGCCTTCCCCCCGGATGTGGCTGGAAACCTGGACTACAAAAACCTGGTTCACATCATTACTCATGGAGAGGAGAAGGACCAGGAGTGAACCTTCATTTAAATGCATTCGAGAAGTAGAAAGTCAGTTTGTGTACCCAGCTATGACTTGAAACTGACTCACTGCACATAAAGGAAATGTGGACTATTTACTCAGCTTTTATGACACCATTGCTTCTGTATTGTCCTCACTCGAGAGCAGGGGGAGGATCCTGACAAATAGTCTTTTTCCAGCCTGTAAAAATGGGAAGTTTACAGCATCAAACATCATCAAGTGTCGTGCTCTTTTTCTGCTTTATCCACAGCATATCCCCCACATTCACCTGAGACTGATTAAATTATTTTTCCTTATCATTTTCTATACTAATAACCACATGCCTGTTTTTACCATAGCCACTTGTTAGGTCTTTGCTTGACAGTCTAATAAAGATTTTTAAAGCTACGAGAGCTATGATTCTGCTGTTTTTGCTCAGATTATTGAATGCCAGTGTGGGGAAGATGGTACAGACTCGATAAAGCCTGATTTCCAGTGAATTGTCATTACCTATTCAAGGATCATACAATTACTGCCTGAACAGATGACTATACCAGATACTCCTTAAAATCCATGTTAGGTAGTGCATCTGAGTACTTAAGAATAGCGAGCATGTGCAGCTGGTGAGCCTGTAGAATCCAAAACATGCCTGCATCAGTGTCTGTGTGTGCGCAAAAAGTTGGGTGTGTGTTGGATGTGCATGGAAATGTTTGGCTACTGAGACAAAGGGCTTTACTAAGACAAAGCCCTGTTGTTATTTTAGTGTTGTGGTGATGTAAAGAGGGTAATGCTATACTGAGGAGTTGGGGGGGAGGTTGCTCACAAAAGGATGCCATCGAGTGATCCGCACCACCGTCGCCTTACCCGACTTGAGACCTTGGCAGGGTTAAGCAGGGGGTGTAAATCCTTGATTGTTCCAGTTGAAGTGTTAAGGGCAGGGAGGAGCCAGTTCTGACAGCATCAGGCAGGAGTACCGTGGATACTTCATACTGTGGATGAGACGAGACACGTGGGGAGTGGGGAGGGATGAGTGTTTGGATCGGCTTGGCTATTTCAGCTCCAGTTTTAACTGTCTGCAAGTGCAGCATGTGGTCAGTGAAGGGAAAACGTGCATTTCTCTTTCAATTTTTAGTTTTGTCTGGTAGAAATTACTACTGACAAAATCACTGTCACCTAAATTTGCAGATCCTACCTAGCTCTAAGACTGAGTGTTTGCTGCTCAGGTCCAGGGACAAATGAGAAACAAAGGTTACCAGGCTGCTGCTGAACATACTGAAGAGGCTGGAGTTTGAACAGCCAAGTGTATCCCTCATGACAGCATGGAGAGCAAGACAGAGCCAGAGAGACTGACAGTAGTTTTAGGACTGCCCAGAAAAATCACCCCATGTTACTGTGTTTAACATGTAAACTGGTGGGCAAAAGTCTTGAGCCACGCCTCATTTCTGTACATTTTCATAGAAAATAGGTGTAATGTTTTCTTACAATGTGTGCAAACAAATGGAAATACTCTATGAAAGTACTTTTTAAAAAAAGAGTTTGTACAATTTTACTGAGTTTGAAAGTGAATATTTATCCTCTATCCTCTATGCTGTTGCATGCTGGGGGAGCAGGCTGAGGGTCGCAGATGCCAACAGACTTAATAAACTGATCCGTAAGGCCAGCAATGTTGTGGGGATGGAGCTGGACTCCCTCAAGGTGGTGTCGGAGAGGCGGATGCTGTCCAAGATAAAGACAATGTTGGATAACACCTCCCACCCACTCCATGACATGTTGGTCAGTCACAGGAGCTCGTTCAGTGAGAGACTGAGATTACCGAAAAGCACCACTGAACGACACAGGAAATCATTCCTGCCTGTGGCCATCTCCCTGTACAACGCATCCACTTAACACACTGTTTGCTGCTACAGCTACACATGTTTCTTTTCCAAATATTTATTTATAAGTGACTTATGTATGTATGTATGTATATATATGTATATATTGTACTATTCTTAGTTAGCGTATTGTCTGTCTTGTCTTAATGTTGGTTTAAAATGGAGCACTGTAACAAAAAATAATTTCCCCCAGGGATCAATAAAGTATTCTGATTCTGATTCTGATTCTGATTTAATGTGTTCAACTTTATTCTTCAACACGGCCTGAGTTCTCTTAGACAGGCTTTCTCGTCATTTCTTTAAGTAGTCTTCGGGAATAGTTCTCCGGGCTTCTAGAACGACATCCAAAGCTCTTCTTTGGAAGTTGGATGCCTTTTGTTCTCTTCACTGACAAGATGATGCCACACTGCTTCAAAAATGATGAGGTCTGGGCTCTGGGGGCCATGACTGATACTGTTTCATTGTGTGTGTTTTTTGTTTTTTGTTTTTTTCTTGGCCAGATATGCTTTTGCTGCATAGGCGGTGTGTTTGTGATCATTGTCATTGGAGTCAGAATACTTTTTTTAATCCACTGAGACAATGTTGTTAGAGATGCTCACTGAAAATATAAAGATGAAAGATAGAAAGCATAAAAAATATTTGGTCTTTGATCAATGGGTTTTGATCAGTAGCTGCTGATCAGTGGTCATGACAATTTGCATATTAATGATCAAGGAACTGACCTCAGTTCATTCAGTGGGCTGGTTTCAGGTATAAGGTTGGGGAAACCTGCAGTCAGCTGAGACTGAAGAAGTCACTTGAATGAGTGACGAAATATTCCTCCCATTGAAAATGTTACATCCAGATGAGCAGAATCAACCTTTTAGGGTTTACTTACCTGGATGATTGAGCATGCATCAAGACATAAAAAAGAAGTAAAACTACAGCACTTGGAGTGAAATCTGAAATTTAAAGGAAATATTCCAAAATGAAAACACTAGTATGTACCCTACAGACAAGATATAAATTTGAAAATAGTCCAGGTGTCATAACAAGGAGTTGTAAACTTTCATGGCCAAAGGTAGCGATGATTTCCCGTATCTCTTTTACTGAATGCGCTGCTGTAGCGATCCATCACAGGATGGAGAGGGTGTGAAGAGTTGTCCAATACTGACTTTAACGTGGGCAGCATCCTCTTTTCTGAAACCTTTGTCAGTTAATCGGGTTCCGCGCACACAGTGTCATTGGCCTTGCAGATCAGTTTGTTCAGTCTATTGATTGCTGCCTCCACACACTGCAGCATAGTGGATGGCACTGACTGGCCACTACAGACCCATAAAATATCCTGAGCATCGTCTGGCAGATGCAAAAGGACCTCAAGGCTTCAGTACTTTTTGTAGAGAGCTTTTAATGAACTTTTTGTCAGTGTGAACATTGAGGTGTTTTTAATACATATGGATGGAAGCAGGGGCCACTGTGTTCCTGTCCTCCTCATGCCCACAACCAGTTTCTTAGTCTTTGCCATGTTAGGCTGCAGATGGTTTTGCTCATAGCCTGCAACAAAGCTGTCCACTACACCTTCTTATTATTATTATTAGTAGTAGTTGTAGTATATTTTTAAAGACACACTGCACACTATGCTGAGATATGCAAAGTTTTCAGCTAATAGCTCTTTAAGAATCAAATTTTTGGCCAAAAATACTATTTCATGCCTGTTAAACTGTTTTTTTGGCATTTTTGGCCAAATTTGTAACAAATGATAACAAATCATTCAATGGCATTTGTTTCATTGCTAATTGTCTGTTATGTGTAGATACAACACTGGTTCATTCTTTGAGTTAGCTGTAGCTTTAAGCTTGAATGATTCACAGGTCACTTTTAGGTCGCTAACAAAATAACAATAATGTATACTAACAGTTCCTCTGAAAATGGTCAGGTACAAGGACTGGACTGGAAATAAGTGAAAAAGCAGCTAAAGTACAGAGAAAAACTTTGAAAGACCTTGGAAAGCCCAGAGTACTATTGATCAAGATCAACGGACTCAATAAACTGATCTGTAAGGCCAGTTACGTTGTGGGGATGGAGCTGTGCTCGCCCTAAGGTGGTGTGAGAGAGGTGGATGTTCATCAAGATAAGGTCAATGCTGGACCAAACCTCCCACCCACTCCATAACATGCTGGCCAGTCACAGGACCACATTCAGTGAGAGACTGAGATTATCCACATGCATCACTGAACGACACACAAAATCATTCCTGCCTGTGGTTATTCACTGTAAAACTCCCTCTCAAAGCACAAGTACACACTGCAACAGTTGCACACCCCTAGTTCATGCAATGGGCGTCCCGATTGCTTTCACCACTATGAAAACATTGTCATTCTGAATGACACACAGTATGATGCTAAAATATACATAATCAGGTTTTACAGGCCCGTTAACTCTGAACTCTCAGGTAACAAAAGCAAACCTTTGTCTTACATGAAGTAAGATTAAAAGAAGAAAAATAACAGCACGTTCACGTGACATAAAATCCATGAAAACCAGCCATCATCTCACTGCTGAACACACACAGTGTAATTCTGTAACTCCCTGCAGGAATATTAAAGGAAAGTTACACCAATCATTTATCAGGGGAAGCGTTTTAGTGTGTGCTGAGGGTGCAATTAACACTCTCTCACAGAGGTTTATATTGAGATTTAACACTGTGCCTAAATGGCATTTAGTCTATTTCCACCTCTGAGAAATAATGGATGGATTTTCTGTGAGAACTGTCGATTTGTGCTGAGTGCGTCTGCTCAAAGAAAGCTGACTTAAGCTGTGCAGATAATGACTGTGGTCTGAGTTATCTCCTCGTTTTCTAGTGTAAGGGTAAAATCTTTGTTAACGCACAAGAAAAAGTCTTCTCTCACGTGTTTTTCTTTTAAGATGGACTTTTCTTCAAAGTAACAGAACACAAACGTCACATGTGACAAGTTATCAGTTCGTTATTTATAAGAAATGTTTTCTTAAGCCCTCTAGCACTTTATCCTGAAATCAGGAACTCGTGTTTTCTGAAACTGGCTTTAAAAATAACCGTCAAGAGCTCAGTAGCAGTGCATGTAAATAGCAACATAGTATCCCTAATAACTACTAAAAACCTTCTGTCAGTCGTCTCCTTCTACATGCAAGCTTCTCTTTAGTCACCAGCCATAAATTACCATTTAAAATACTCCATATTTTCCCATCTTTTCTCACAATTAGTCTCTTTCTCTGCTGAGAAGCTGCTTTGAGTCATTTTTTGTATGCATCAATGAGGCATGGGGGTGTATGGTGGGGCTTAGGCCAGAGACCAGTTAATGAAGGTCTGATAATGTGAAGCTACTGCCACCATGTGGCCATTTAAAAATGATGTTGCCTTTTAGCACATTACTCTTTACACGACATTACAGCTACATTTCTTCTTTTATAATTTTACTGTTTTTTAGTTATAAAAATAAATAGATAGAGTCAAAACTTATTTCACTGTCCGTATGTAATCCCAGAAGACACAGGCATTTTGACTAACTACTTACAGTAGTGCATATAACATGCAAGCAGACATAATAAAATCATCAATAATAAAATCTACAGTCCTCGTCATTCCAAACTCTTAAAGGAGGAACACTGGCTTGTGGTTCTCGTTTTCCTTCCTCACCTTCACATCTCCTACTTCCTTTGGAGATGAACAACTCTGACAAAACCTCTCCACAAGAAAGAGTACCTGCTGCACACCCAGAGTCCTCAAAACCTGAGCCCACCTTATTATGTTCTACAGGTGGTCTTAAAAAACACGTTTATTGCCTCACCTCATTTAAGTCATTCAGCCATTTAATTATTTTATTTATTTTGACATGTCTGACTCTCTCCCTGTTTTATTTTCCCCAGAGACCTCGGTCAGCTTCCTCTTTCTCTCTCCTTGCATTGTGAGGCTGAGGAGGATCTCTAGCTTGCCCGGTTAGTAATTTTAATTTTATAATTTTTCCCTGTTTTATTGTGAGCTTGCTCTGCTAACTGTAAACACTGCTATCAGCAAGAATGTACGACATTAAAGATTGAATTAACTAACTAAATTTAGCTGACATAAAAAAATACATTAATAACAAAAGAAATGTAAAAAGCTACATTTAAATCTTCTATGAATGTATAAAATCTAATACCTTTATACTACATAAAGTATTGAAACTCTGGAACAATATGACTTATTAGGGTCCCATATAGTTTTACTGTAGCGTCCCTTCAACACCACTCTCCGCCGCTAGATGTCGCTGGTCCCTGCGTGTTGTGGCTTGTAGGCTGGGGGGGTGGGCTGGCTGGATGTGGACTGCTGGGGGCAGCTGGGTATGTGTGTGTCTGTGAGTGTGTTTAAGACGCGTCGACTGGAGCAGGAGCAGCAGCAGCAGGAGGGGGACTTGAAAACTTCCCTGCGTCCAGTAAGAGCGGGGATTTGGCGATTTAGAGGCTTCCAGTCCAGCTGCGATCGTCGGAGAGGAGGACCGATCCGGTTCTCGGCACTGGAACCATTTCCGGCCAACATGGATGATTTAGGTAAGTTCGTTCGCCGCGGAGGCAACATTAAAGCAGAGTGTGTGCTTTTAGCGTAAACACACAATGCTAGCGCTGGAGGGCTGACCAGCCCGACGACGAAGAGGAGGGGGGCTTTTTCCGCAGGTGGTCAGTAGATGTAGTTGGCTTGTTTAAGTCGCAAGTGTTCCCCGTTGCCAGGTGGGCTGAGTTATCCAGGTTCTGCTGCGAGCAAGTGCGGGGTTAAATGCACAAAAGGGCCTCGCGTGCTGCTGGCACGGGGAGGCATCTCGTTACTACGATAATGAATGTAACAGTCGTCTTATTAGCTGGTAACGTGAAGATAGTCCGCTGGACGGTACGTTTGCACTGTCCTCCTCAACAATGGGTGACGGAGTAGTGCAGGACTGCCGGAACTTTTTCATGCGCACACCTGGGATGAATGCGTGAATCAAACCGCGGCCCCTTTGGCTTTTTTTTTTTTTTTTTACACTGGTACACTGACCTATGCAGCCCCTCCTGCTGGGTGTCAGGATTATATAAGTGCCGCAGCAGGTGGGAGAGAAACAGTCCCATTAGTGCAGACTCTGGTGACACGCGATCATTGACAGAGTAACACAGTTTGTTTGATCAGTTGGATTCAGCTGATTGTTGCCAAGCACGCGCAGACGAATCCAAGAGACCCGTGTTGCTTCTGCCGGTGGGGGTGGGGGGGGTCTAGGTTCTCTTGCTTTAGTAGTTTAACATTCTCACTATGAGCCAGTCAATCCTCAACTTACTTTAGATTGACAAGCTTACAACCGTGCATTTACAAAACTGGAAGAAGCAGCAAGAGGCTGGGAAAGTAAGAGGTACATAAAGGAACAGTTTAGGAACATTTTAAGTGGCAGCAGGTCAGATGATTGCTTATAGAAAAACATTTTAGAGAGGTAGAGTTTCTCTGATGGGCCGGGGTTTACAAATCTGGAGGGAATCTGTAGAAATCTCTGTGTGCAAGGGGACAAGGCCAAAAATTGGGAATTCTTCCAGAAATCATTGTCTGTGAACACGGTTTGTCATGCTATCTGCAAATGCAGGTTAAAGATCTATCGTGCAAAGAAGGAGCCAAACGTGAACATGATCCAGAAACGCTGCAGTTTAAAATGGGCTGAGGCAAAGTAGAAAGCTGTTCTGTGGTCACACGATTTGAAGTTTTAAATTGTTTTAGGAAAATATAAGGGAGACCATCCAGCTTCTTACCAACGCTCAGTTCAAAAGCCTGCATCTGTGCGCGTGGAATTGACACTTTGCACATCTGGAAAAGCACCATCCATGCTGAAAGGGATATACAGATTTTAAAGCAACACATGCTCCCATCAAGGTGACGTCTTTTTTAGGGAAGGCTTTATGTATTTTAGCAAGACAATGGTGAACAGCATACTGGATCAATTACAACCACATGGCCTGCCTGCAGTCCCGACCTTTCACCAGCTGAAAACATTTGGATACAGGACTGTTGAGCAGCTTATATCAGACAAGAATGGGACAACAATCCTCTCACAAACGTTCAGCAGCTGCTCTCCTCTGTTCCCAGATGTTTACAGATCGTTGTTAAAAAAAGATGGGATGCTAAACGGTGGTAAACATGATCCTGTCCCAGATTTTTTTTTAAATGTGTTGCTGCCATCAATTTCAGAATGACCTTTATTTATTCATTTTTTTTAATGTAAGATTTTCTCAATTTAAACTATATGTTTTCTATGTTCTACAGTGATTAAATTAGAGGCTTATGAGATTTTCAAGTCATTGCATTCTGTTTTTATTTACATTTTACACAGCATCCCAACTTTTTTGGGAACTGCGATTTATCTCCAGGGAGATAAAAGCATCCAGTGTAATTAAAAACTAAATAGAAGTAACGAGGCTTGCACATGGCTATCGGGATCAGCAGTTTCTTGTTAGTTTTTCCCCGGTGACTGCATGGTTAAGTTTAGCAGGACATCCACGAAATGCATAGGAGTCAGGTTCATTGGTTGCTATAAAAAACACAACCAGTGTGTTTTTGTGAAGTCAAAGATGATGAATGCCTTGCAAAAGCCATCCAAAGGGGATTAGCACCCTCCGAGAGCTGCAGGTGGACTTGCTGGGAAGAATGTTACAGGCACGGCTTCATCTTTCAGGTTCTGCATGTATAAAATATCAAAAAAGGAATGAAACAATGGTGTTCCTATTTTTTTCTGTTTTCACCTGGATGTAACCCTTTCGGGCCAAAACCCAGATCTCTGCTTTATGCGTTGGTAGTGGGAGTGTACCAAGAAGTCACTCTATATCCAGTCAGCGTTTATGGATACATTCTCAGCTTACACGGGCGAAGGGCTTTCCTTAAAGTAGCTATGTAAAAAAATCCAGCCAAGGGTAATTACCATGTCACAGGGCTGTAAATTCTGTCATCATTTTAGCACAGATATGTAAAAACTGTTGCACACATACGTAGCGAAACGTTGACACCAGATCCTCCCCGTGCGATTGATAGATCTCTGTTATCACGCTGGAGCTATGGAGCTACAGCAGGAAACTTTACCTCCACCTGCTTATGAAAATTGGATGCGCTGAAGGTTTAAAATGGCTTTAGAAGCAGTAGGGGATATAAAGAAGCACCACCGGTGGAGTTTGAGTGAGCCAGTCTGTCTAGTACACAACTCAAAGAGGACAACGAAGTCTAGGTGTATTTTTAGCCCGAGGAGAGTCCGTCTTCAAGAGCTGAGCCAGCAGGAGCACCAGGAAACCTTTCACCATCCTGCTCTCATCTCTCTCTGCCCTGTTTTTCTCACTTTCATTCATTTTTTTTCCTGTCAATTAACTGGCTTGTCTTTACTCCTAAGTCATTTTTTCCTGTGATCCACACATGTTCACACCCAGGGCTTTTGTTATATCACTGTGTTCCTTCCGCAGCGTCCGCGAGAGCAGAGCACTGCTGATCTCAGGCTGGATGTCAGGGTGAATCAGGCCCACATGCAGGGTTTGGGCCTCAGCCAAAATTTATCCTCTTTAAAAACGCTGCACTGCCCCACCCTCTCTCTTCCTACTCCCCACCATTCCTGTGGTGAGCCACATGGGAAACTGCAGGCTCCAATCTATTGACAGTTTTAAGCTGGCTGAGTTTGCAAGAGAGGAGGTTATTTGGCTCAAAGCAGATCGCAAAGCTTGATCGCTTGCAATTATCAGCTTTTTTTTGTTCCTCCCCCTCCTTTGTTTTTCTTATGCAAGACATGTAATTGTGTTATTTGCATCTCCTTTTGTTTGTGCAGTCCTTGTGGTCTAGGTGCTGTGGCATGTTCTGAGGCAAACTTTCATTGACCTCCCCTCCTCAGCTATCAGTGCTGTAGAGCGTTGCTCCGTGCTTCACTGCCCTGGGCCTGTAACAACACGACATGAATGTCAAACAGCCTAAAAAGTTAACTTCCCTTTTACTGACTAATGCGCAGCACCTTTCAGTATTTCCTTTTTATGTCTGCAAATACAGTAACCGCTGCGTTTGTCTCTCACTCAGATTAATACGTTTCGCTGTCACTTTCTCGGCATCACTTCAAGTGGAACGATTCCTCAGAGCACTGGCGGCGCAGCAGCTGCAGTGTTGGAAATGTCACTCACCTAGTGGGCGTGGGCAAAGCAGTTCTTTTACAAAGTCCAAATGAGATGTGATGTAGCCTAGATACCCAGCAGAGTCTAAATTTAGGTTGGCTTATTGTTTGTAGACCAAAGGAAACATCAGACGCCGCTCACGTGAACATCTGTCATTTTTTTCCCCGCATGTTCTGTGTTACACTGCGACACAGATGTCATGTGTGCCTGAGCGATACTTTTTTATTCTGTCAGTGACGCAAAACGAGCTAGAAACTTTCCCCTTCTCTTTTTTGCACTCACTCGTTTCCAGCAATTGTTCTATTTCTAATTCCAGATTTAGCTAGAAGGCCGTTAATGTTGTCTGCCATCAACAAAGCAGTTGAAGGAAATATCACGAAACCTGCCCGGTAGTTTTTTGCATAATCTTGTGCAGTCTGACCTAAGAAATTATTTTGCAATTATACGTCAATAGATGGTGTAAGGGGAAGCAAACGAGATGAATTTGCAAATAGATGGAAGTACATACCTGAATTTCATGCTAACGTAATGACCTGACTTTCCTTTGATGTGTTATTAAGATTCTTTGAACGAATAGTGTGACAGTTACAGCTACATATGTCAACGGGGGATCTTTCTGAGGTGTCGGGAGGCAAATTTTGTGATCTTTGGACTAGCCATGATTTTGGAAAGGACAGCCACCAAGAGAGGAGATGTTTCACTGTGTGACAGACTTCAGGCCAGGGTGAGCCTGATGCTGTCGAAAGCAAGGCAGGAAGTCTACGTTGTGACCGCCAAATTACACTTCCCAAGTGTACCATATTCAGATACAGAATATGTAGATTTACAATTACTTGTAAAAAACAAAACAAAACATGTTTTGTTTATAAACATATAAACATATAAACAATAAACATATTCAATTATTTTATGTAACTAAGTATTCAGTTATTAGGCTTAAAGCAGCGATGTCACACTGATTTTTTTTTGTTGTAGCCGATGTACAGCGCACTTGGAGAGAAGTTTAATCACACATTAATTCCCTGAGATATTTTTTATATTAATATATAAAAAAAAGTTTAGTTATACATCTCACTGTTTCTACATGATGAAGAAATAATACATTTTTATAGTGGATAGTGGCAAAACGGGACCTTTTTTTCATTTAATGGTTTATTGATTACTTGATGGCTTTGGTGTAGTGAATGGTCATGGAGGAGGTCTTTATCAGTAGGAAAAGCTGTAAAACTTGTGGAAATACAGCTAAAAGCCTCAGATTTATTTCACATTTTCTTTGCGCGTTCTCTTTGTCGGGCTGATTCTGCCCCCTTAGCCTTATGCTTGACATCCCTTAAAGAAAAAGAAGACAGATTATCTTTACTGTTGAAGAAAACCTTCATTATCTTTACAAGGACACAATATATTTATTTCCTATTGGGCAAAGGTGTTGTTGCTCTTCCTTTTTTTTTTTTGCTCATCGATGTTGCATTGCAGCTTAAAAAATAATTTGAAAGTTATTTACCAGGAATTGAGATTTCTGCAGAAGATGACACTAAGTTGCGTTATTTGAAATAGTGAGTTCAGTACTTTTTGAGTTTAAGAGGAAAGTTGCAGTGTAGCTTTGTCTGCTTCTGTTACTGTTTTTGATTATGGTTGCTCATTGCTGTGCTGAGGTGCAGCTCTAAATCAGTACTGAGTACTGTGAAGTGTAAAAATGTGACTAAGCTTGAAAGTTCACATTATTCAAAATCCTCTGGGTTTTTTTTTTTTTTTCCCAGTAGACCACAGAAAAACCCCTGCAACCACTTGTCTGTAGGGACTCTTGCCCACGCTCGATGATAAGTCTCTAGTGACACATGCATGCAAGTCAGACATTCAGTGTGGCAGCTAAAGGCTAGAGAGAATAGCTCACCTCCTCCTCGGTTTGTCCATCTCTTTGACTTTTAAAAATAACGATTCTGCAGGGCTTTGAAACATATGGTGCACTTACACACACACACTCACTTATATGCACTGAAAACAGAACTTATTCACGCTACTGATCACAGAGCGTTGGTGTGGACACACATCTCTGAATAGGAAGCTGACTAAGCAGCAGCAGCCGTCGCGTTATCTCTTATGGTCTCAGCACACGGTAACAGCAGCCTGCCAGACCGATACTCAAGCAGCTACTATAGAAAAAGCCCTCAAGTTAAAAACAAAAAAACATATTTAGAGTCACAAGATACAAGCGAAACCTCTCCATCTTTAGTATTTCTGGAGCTATAGTCTAACCACAAGCCAGACTGTTGTTACCACAATGTGCACTATTTTATTTTATTTTTTTTTGTCAGCTGATTTTTCTGCACTTTTTTTATTGGGCAGCTTCACATTCAGCTTGTAGCCATGATTCTATACTGTTGACTGACATCCTGGTGGGTTGTAGTTTTGGTCATTCTAAATGATGAAGCTGCCACATCTTGTTCCATATTGACTCTCCGAATGACTTCCTTGCTCGAGTTCTTGTCTTTGTTGCTTTTTTTCTGATGTTTCCATTATTTGTGTATACACTAGAAGCCATTGTCAGCCTTCCTCATCCCTGCTAAGCTCTGATGAGTTATGCTCCCTGCTGACTTTGCTGCAAGACTCTCATCCCTACCAGTCCATCAGTGACTGACAGCTCAGTTGATGCGATGCTGCGGCTCCTTTGATGCGAGCCGGGGAACAGCTGGTGTAACAGTTTTGCATAGACGATGGTAATTGTGAAATTTTGTTTGGTCGCGGTAAGAGGAAGCACCATGTTTTTGTAACTATACTGGCGTTAAAAAAGTGGCCCAGTGCTTCCATTTAAAGCCTCTCCAGCTCCCGTGAATATCACATGGCCTTTCAGATGCTTTTAAGCCTCTCCCCTAATTGCTTCCTAAATGTCATTTTTCATAGAGGTGGCACGTTGATGTGGCTGCAGGCTGAGATAAGACATCACTGCGTTATTAGGAAATGTGTTTGTGCCTAGCAGGTTTCCTCTGCCCTTGGCACAGGTTTAAATAGTCATTAACGCGCTGCCGGTGCTGCCCTACTTTGGGGTATAGAGCTACCACAATGAAAGCTTTTGATGAAATTGGGAAGTTGGGAGAGTGGAGGAAAAATGTGTGTGCAAAAGTGTTTGTGTGCGCGAGCGTCTCAGCTGGACTGAGCATTAGCTCTGTTTACAATCAACATCTGGCTTGGTTAAAAGGGTCAGTGCGGACACTCTGATCAGCTCCCATTAATGTTAATGGCAACACTCATGTGAGGATTAGTGCTCCTCAGGTTTATACGGGTGTAGTATTAACATGAGAATACACAATTATAAGTGGCTTCTGGCACTTGGATGGAGTTGATTGTTTTCCAGTGAAATGATCTGGCCCACTTTGCAGACCTCGCTAACCCTCCTCTTCATCCCCTTTCCTTCTGTCCTTGTCTTGCCGGAGGGGACAAAGAGCTGCTTTTTTTTCTGGTGCTATGACCTACTTCAGCCCAGGAAAAGACAAACCCGAACGAGCTGATTAATAAAAGGAGAAAATTGCCCATCTTTTTTTTATTTTATTTTGCATAGCAAGCTTTGCAAAGTAACATAAAAACTGAGAATCATTTTCAGCTTGAGATTGTAGTTTATTAAGAAATCTCTTATCTACTTACATGCTTTCTCTGGAGATTTCTCAATTTCTATGATATGATATTATGCATGATGAATGAAGATTAAAGTACGTCAGTTCTTAAGCCAGATTTGTATTAATTCTACCCTGTAACGATTATCTGCAGTTTTATTCGCTTCATTTGAACTATAACAAAGAAAATAGCTGGTATTTGTGTTTTATAGTTTCTGTTGTATCAGAAACTGAAGCCATATAACTCACTGGTCTATACTGTAGTTTGTATTTTTACATTTATCTAAAGAAGGAACAGTTAAATCTTAACAGTAAAGTGCAGTTTTGCACGCACACATGCATATATTGTATATATAGAATTGGGTCAGGGATAATGCACAAAATCTACAGACAGTGTGGCACTTCTGCTTCTCTCTAGATCGGTAACCTGTAGTTTGCCCTCAATTACTCCCTAAATCAGTAGATTCAGCAGCTGACAGCAAACACTAGCATTCTCTGTTTGGTGGTAGGGCTGAAAAAGGTTTGGGTTAATGGGGAAACGTCATCACAGCAGAGACTTCTTTGTAGTCCAGTGCAGACTTCCTGTTATAATTATAAAACCTCAGCATGGCTTTATGCAGATATTCAGGAAGCGCTTCTTTTGCTCGTGGCTCTGCAGTGTATTTTTGCTCTTACTTTCAGTGGAGAGTCATCCATTCAGTATAACAGTGAAAATGATCGTCTCTTTTAGTAGACGACCCCACCCTGCTCTCCCGCATGGTACTGCTGAAGTAATTTCAAGCGGCTTTCACTTCATTCACATGCACACAGTCTCTCAAAACAACCAGACTGGGCATCGATTAAACCCCAAACTGCCTCAGCCTTTCTTTAAAAACCTTTGAGTTAACGGGGGTTTTGAGTGAGAATAGGATGGAAGTGAGAAAAAGCAAGAGGGGTTTTTTATTATGATTTTAGTTTTAGTTTATGCTATTTGTATATGTACAGCACTTTGTGAACCCTGGTTTAAATAAAGGTCGTATAGTATGGTAAGAGGACATGTTGTATCTTTTCCCTGGTTTTGTTTCAATTGCAGATACTCTCCTCGTTAGTCCCATGTATATTATTTGAACATTAAAATTGCTGCTTTCATTACCTTCCTCTTCCCTTTAAATGTAATAATTCCATTTAGTTGATAACAGGAGAGCAAGAGAGCAACAAAAACAGCAGAAGCCAAGTAAACCAAGCAGCAGCCGACATGTAAATAAGCGGCAGAGAGAAGAAGAAGCGGAACTATTAATAACAACAAATGTCTCAGTGTGATATTAATAATAACGATCGTACTGAAATGTGAATTGTGACTTTTTTTTTAAAAGCATCTCAGCGATCTCTGTCACGTTCCCGCCGTGCAGAGTGAAAAGAAAATATAAAAAATAATAACTAATAGTTAAGATCCAAAGTCTGATGTCCACTTTTTTGCTGCTTTCACTGTGACTGTTGTGAGGCAAGAGGACAAATGTGTAATCGTGTAAAAGCAAAGCTGAAATAATATCACTAATGGACTTGCTTTCTTGGATGAAAAGCTCCCAGAGATCTTACCAAGGAGCCACCTGGATATAAATGCTATAAATATGTTATAAAAGTTAAGATATGGCACAGTTTTTGTGTCGGTTGGGTTTTATTGGATGAACTTGCAGTGGCGGAGGCGTCGGGACGCTGGTTTGACACTTTGAAGTGGTACTTCCTCCGTGGAACTTGACAGAGATGAGGTGTCGTAGTAGTTCAGCAGTTAGCATGATGTGGTTCAACCTTTCTCAGAACAAACGTGTGATCAGTGTTAGAAGTGTTTTTTTTGTTTTTTTGTTTTTTTAAATCAAATAGCTGACCTAACTTTTCCTCTCGCCTCAAGTCACAGTAGACTAATCGCCTCTTTCTCAGACAAAGGAGTATGCATGTAACACAGAAAGAGAATCATTATGAGCTTTGAAGTTTATTTGGTGAATAGTTATCAATTTGATACCCAGCAGGATCAAAGTTTGCATTTATTTTTATTAGTAACTGGTGGAGTGAGTTTAATATTGGCTCTTCTATTACCTCCTCCTGTGTTAAATGCTTTAATTTGCTCAGCAAACATTCAGTGTCTTTGAAGCTCTGCTGTTAGTTGCTGGGGAGGTTTGTGTATAGTGGGTTTGTCATAGTGTTTTGCAGAAAATTAGCTGCCCGCTGGGGCAGAAAATGGTGAAATGAGAGCAGAGAGATTGAACCAAAACAGTGAAGTTATGCCCTGGGGTTCTGCTTTTCATGAAATTTCCACCATGCAAATTGCAAGTTGCAACATGAGATCATCCTGTCTGGTGGTAATTTTGGCACTTATGACTGTTAAAAAGAGGCCAAAACCTCCCACAAGGCTTTATAGAGCTGAAGGAACCGGAAGAGTCTTAGTCATTTTGTCCATTGTTAAAATAAACAAAGTGATAGCCTTGCAGGATTAGACTTAAAGGCACTAAAAAGGTTGATTCTTTTTAAAAAGAAATCTAAAGATAAACTGTAAAAGATGTCTGTTTACTTGTTTTTGCATTTGTCATTTAGATGTAGAAAGAAAATACTGGGCACAAGGCAGAAACACAACTAGAACTACATCTAATGATAAATTCCTTAGTCATTAGATTATTTAATGTTATTGCTATGTTAATATTAAAATACTTGATGTTGATCTTCTCCTGCTTTGTGTTATGTTTTGTGTGTGCTCGCTTTGCATGCATCGATGTACTCTCTCACACTGGAGTGCATGTTGCTGTGTAAGCAGCTGCATTCTGTCTGCATAAAATAGCATCTGTAGCACTTAATTGATCTTAGAGTTACTGTGTAGTAAAATATGAAACTGCATTGATTCTAATGGTCTGCAGGAGGTGACAGGTGAGTTTGCCAAAAGAAAATGACTTGCATGTGAGAATGAGAAAATTACAGTACTGTTAATTGTTATATGACCTCATTAAAACACTTTCTTAATAAGTTTGTGGTCTCAGTCGCTTGTTTGAAGTCTAATTTGCCGCTACAATATATTCCGCTGATACCACCAGTAAAAGTAAAGTAGATAATAAAAGGTATTCTTCAGGGCTGTGGTGGCCTTTGCTTTCACAGTCAAATTCAGCTCTCACTCAGCACACCTGATGATGATGATCTGTCAAGATTGGTGACCTATCCAGGGTGTACCCTTCCTGCAGCAGCTAGGACATTGTAAGGTTTGGTTTTGGTGGTCATACACTCTGTGGTCATTAACAAGAAAGTTTTATTTTGAGCGTTACTCTGAGAACATTCAGATCAAAGAAATGACATCATATTTCTTTTTCTATAGAGTACAAGTGCATACATGTTAGAGCAGATGTACAAGTGCAGAACTTGCTGGGTGGTCTGTAACGCATGACTATTGCTTTGACCATCGTGGTCATCCATCATCTGCTTCGTGTCTCCTCTCCCACAGGTCAGGGTCAGCAGGAAAGTATTTATAGCGTGCCTAGATGCCTCAGTGTGTCTCTCCGGTATGTGTAGTCAGCCATGCTGAAAGGCACCTGCGTTCAGTGTCGCCGTCCACTGTTGCACCCGTGTGTGCGTTAGTCTCCTGCGTGATTCAATTTTGTGCTCACGTAGCCGTCGAAGCGCTCCAAATGAACGCAGGCACAGGCCTTCTGCTATCTAACACGAGCCCGGAGGGCTGTACGGCGCATGTTTTTTCTTCCTCTTCTGGTACAAGCAAAGAGAAGGATTCATCATTTCATGTGATGGTGTGTCAGGTTGTGTCACATTGAAAGGCTAGTCCTGTCTGAACGGCACATGAAAGGCTTCGTGTCACCACATGAGTCTCAGAACAGCAGAATACTAAGATTGTTCCACACATTTTATTGCATTTTGAAGCTTTGCTGTTTTTTTTCCTCCCTCAAAGCGGATCTTAATCCAAAAGTCTGACTTTTTACCTTTTCTTTCTTGCCTTCAGTCCCTACTTTTCTGTCCTATCGCACTGTCTCGTTAAGCTGGCATGCACCTCGCATTTTTCTCCGCCTCTCCTTCTTTTTCTCTCACATGGAAGACGAGCTGTGGCACGCAAGAAATTTGTATCAGCCGGCGTGCACCTTGCACAATGACAGATGCACAGTAAAGAAATGAAAAGAATGAGGATAGAAAGATGTAGAAAGGGCAGAGAACATGGGTAAACTCGCTGCACAGCCAGGATCTTGCCGCTTAAATTTTCCTTGTAGTTTCACTTTGGTGTCAGCTCATATCTCAGTAAATGTCTTGGCATTTATGAACCTAGCAGATAAAGACTTTTCTGTATACCAGCCCTGAGAAGGGAAGGGGGGGAAAAAAGCTTGAACTTGGCACTTGCACGTAGCTCAACATCATCCCCTGCAGGCTGATAAATGTACTGCGCTGTTGCGTTGAAATGAACTGCTACCAGCTGGGTTAAATAAACAGGAGTAGATGTGTTGAATAGTGAACAGCATTGATTCATTCCAAGCAGCGGTCAGCACTTATAGAAGCTCATGCAGTGAGTGCAGGGTCAAACAGACAGGACATCCTGTCAGGGATAATGGAGACTTGCCTTTGTTGACATTCAGGAGCACGAGTCTTCCTGTTTGTCTAATTGGATTCTGTTCATATTTTATGTGTTTTATGTTGAGTTTGACTGTGAAAAGTAGTGACTTACGTGCTGTCGACATAGTTGAGTCTTGAAATTGTTTCCTTCTCAAACCCTCCCTAACCTCTCCCTTCATTCCTCATTTTCCTGTCTTTTTCATCTCTTCTTCTTTCCACTCAAGTTTTCCTAGTCCCCCTTTTATCTTTCTCTTTCTCTTTCCTATAATGAGCCCCATGTGAAACTGTCTTCGTGTAATTAAAATGCACACCATTCATCTGGGAGGAAGGGAGTCTCCTTAATCTGCGTCAACCCACATTTTAGCCTCTGAGGATTGCCTGCTGCATGCCACACTCACACACACTTCCCAGTTTCACTCCTCTCTCTCTCGACACTCCTACCACCATTCCTCATTGTTTGAGCCCAGCTGTGCTCTGCCGTGTCACATTCAGTGTCGTGCACGCAGAAACCGACTGAATGCTGGTGTTTTTCTGTGTTCATTAGCTGCAAATTAAGAGGGATGACTGAGTTTAATTGATGTATTCAGGCTGTTAGCTCTACGTGCAGCCTGTTTTTTCTCCAGGTGCTGAAAAGCAGATTTGTCCCCCTTATAAAACCTCCTTCTTCCCAAGAACTCCGGGGAATTAACCTGCGCTCACTAACAAAATACAAAAACAAGCTCACCTTCACCTTTCAGTAGAAGACATGAAACCATGTTTCAGTAGATATTTAGCACAGGTTTTTATGTGTTCTTTATTTTATTCCTCTTTTCATTTTTGGCCTTTGGAGACCTTGTGTGTGTTTTGCACTGGAGTCTGTGTCACGGTATGTTCTCTTGGCAGAGGAAGCTGACACACCTCAGTGTGCTTGTGTAGTTTGTGGATGGGTCAGAGCACGTCTAACATGCTGCATTTACTAAACAAACACAAACTTAGCTAAATTATATTCTGTTCATTAGGACTGCGCGCTAATGACATTGCCGTGGGAAATGAGCTGTTGATTTCAATTAGCGTGCCTTATTTTGGTAAAGCCTCTCTCTTGTATTTGAAGTCAGTATTCTGGTGTAAGGCAGTGCCAAACAGAGTATGCGTATCTGTAGCCTGGAGGTTCATGTTTTAGCAGTAACTGTATTTTAGAGAAGCAGATTCTTTATTACCAGGGTTAAATCTAGTTCAGCTTGAGAGCTAAGTTGATTAACATCTCTTGTGTAAACCATCTGGACTAACATGTGTTCACTGAAGTCTCCACCAGCTGTAGTAAAACTTTGTTCTGACATCAGTAACAGATATGAGCCCTGCAGATATTTGTACCATTTATTTATGCAGTATTTCAAAAAAGTATCTGATGAAACCTAAATTATGTTCTGCTGTGATTTGCGTTAGTTCTGATTTATTCTCATCAGATTTTTTTAGGTTGTTCTTCTGAATGCTTTACATAGTTATGTGGTGTGGTGTAGTGTGGCTCAAATTAGGGTAAAAAATGTTGGACTAAAGTAAAGTGCTGTTCATAAATGATGTTTTGTAAGCTAAATGTACATGGAAAAATTCATTATTCATCACAATACAAAAACAAAAGTTGATCTGTGTATAAAAGATGGGACCCAACTTCAGCAGGGCGAGCCCTGTGGTTGCCAAAAACTCAGATAAAAAATAGTTGTATGGCGCTCCGCAATGGGAATCTTAAAGTAAAAATCCCATTCATATTCTCCATAGGGATTTTGATTATGAGCCATAATGCTGTAGGCATTGAGAGTAGACTTTCAACGAGCTGTGACGCTAAAATGATGGTATGATATCAACCTTGTTTTAATAAAATCCTGTGTTATTCACGATGTCATGGAAAAGAAATTATTCTTCCCACAATCCTCAAAGACTGATGGATGGAGACCGTTGTTACTATGGAAGCGTTTAAACCACAAAATGTCAGGTCACTTGAAAACCCATGAGTAGTTACTTCACTGTTAAAAGTGAACAATCTTATACCTTTGGCTTTTCCATGTTCTGTTTTTTTGTGATGCAGATCAAATCTTTGTGTGTAGCTGCTTGGCTTGGTTCGGTTCAAGGCTTTAAACTCTTTATATAAGGATCTGATGAAATGGCAGTGGAGAAAGTGGATGGGAGGTTCACTTCCGAAACCGGACCTCTAAAAAAAAAAAAAAGGTCTTTTGGGAAATTATCCTACTGCTGTTTTTTATTTTAAAAACTTCCACGTGAATTTATGCTTAAAATCGCCGGTTTCAGATTTGATTGAATACAGCGTGGCGTTCGGTTCGGAAATTATGGCTCTCTGAGGATGAAGCCAGCTATGAGCCTACCTGGTGATTGAAAAGTCACGACCCCACATAAAAGTGCAGTGTCCCTCGCTTTTTAAGTCCCTCACGTGTGAGGGTTTTAAAACACCAAGATGGTGACAGCCACTAAACACTGGGTGACGTAATTGTGGTGGTATTTTGTAGACTGTGGAGTGGAGAAAGATGTGCTTTTGTGATCTTGTATACAGATACGAAGCACAAAACTCCATGTAGATCGACACAGATCAAAGCTCCCAGTATAAAATCTGACCCTCTGATCTGATTGGATTTCCTTGATCTTGAGATACATTGTAACGGTCCAATCAGAAGAGAGATAGTGATGGTCGCTTTACCAGTTATGTTTCTGGCCTAATTGCTGCTGCAGGTCCCAAAAGGAGAAGTAGATTTACAAAACGCACTGTTGCATAGGGCCTTCAGCAACCAGAGGATTTTGAAAACGCACTACACTTTTCAGGAAATGGAACCAGCTGCTCTCTGATTGGACACTTTAAGCCCATACAGAAAACAATTTTGTGTAGATTTGTTTTACAAATTTTCAGATGTTTAATTACAACTACAAACTTTAGACCTATCTATGAGCATCACATTACATGATCAAACTCACTGCTTGCTAAATGCAAAGGATCTAGTGGACTGTTTCCTAACAGTGCATCTCTGCCGCAGTTTCCTTGCGTGTTGTGCGTTATGTCACACTGTTAAAATCAGCTCTGGTGTAAGAAAAGTTGTAAGGAAGAAGTGTCAACTTCATTTAAGCAAGCAAGCTCACAGTCCTCCTGACTTTGCCTTCTTGTGGACCAGAAGTCGAGCCGCACTGTTGAGTGTTAGGTACACCTGTGTGTGTGTGTGCTGGCCCTGCCGCTGCTTCTAGCCATCTTTCAATGGAAGGTTTTATCACACACCATACTTGGTATTTACTTTAAAGTGACAGATGTGTTGTTTCTGCCTCTTTGCTTTTATGGGTGTGCTTGTTTGCTGCTACCAAGTAAGAGATGAAGGTGCACTCAGAGCTGGCTGCAGTAGTGTAAACAGTGTGCTGCTGTGTCCATAATGAAACTCTGTGGAATGTATCCGGGCTTCTGTGTCCAGAGAGGAGACTCTGCTGTGAAACCCTGTCAACTGGCATTTTAACCACGTTAATCGTGTTTATCACGGTAGCGCTAAGGTGCTCCAAGTGGATCTGGTATTGCTCTGGCTCAGTTTCTGCTGTGTCTCCTCTCTGTCTGGGAAACCTTGCAGACCGAATTACCACTGTACTCATGGTACTTCGTGGTACTTCGGTATACCCAGCATGAGTTAGTCTCCACCTAAACTGTGGCAAGAAAACACACTTGTATATTTACGATTATAATTAAAGGACTAAATATAATGCAACATGCAGCATTAAAAAGTAGTCATGAGTCATGAGTAACCTGAGCAGAGCTTACGCTACCAGTGTGAAGGAGGGGCTGATTACAGCCCCTTATATACCTTTGTGATACCACTCCCATAGTTGGGCATGTCTGTGTTGATAAGAGCTCCGATTGCTTTCAACTTTCCTCAGTTCACCACATTGTGCACTCGTTCAGTTGCTCAGACCCTGGACACTTTTTCAGAGGATTGTCGTGATCTGTGTGAGTAGTGTTTCTACTTACTTAAGCTTTCTTACTTAAGCTTTCAGGCAGCTAGTTGGAGCTGGCATAGCAATGAAGGGGTGAACCTTACCCCCCGGCATTATTTTTAACCCCTCCTTCCCCTCTCTCCGTGATCCTCTCCCCCTCCTCGTCTCTCGTTCTGCTGCACTGATGGTAGAGTTAAGAAAGGCAGTTCCTGCCTGGCAAACGTTGTGTTTAGGTTGCCCTCTTCCTCCTCTGATTCTTTTCGTCTCTGCATTTGTGCCTCTTCACTTCCTTGTGTGTACTGTCTTTGCCTTTCTCAGAGGTATGTCTCATGTGCTGGTTACTTTAGCTATGGGTTTGACTGCTGACCCAGTGTTTAATTTTAGGAAGTGGTTAAGCTTGCTAACCTATGTTGAATACTCCCTAGCTATATGTCAGACTTTGTCATAGAAGGTTAGAGAGTGCTGTGCGCTCTTTAAATATTTTTAGTCAGTGTTTTAGCGATACAGAATGAGACTTAATGCTGATCATTACAGTTTTGGTTATATACTTTAACTTTGTTAGTTTTACTGCTTTAGATTGGCAGCAGTTGTGCCTTTACCTGTAACACACTGGTATCCTGACAGTGTGTTTAAACTGTAATTATTTCGAGTTGCTTTATTCATAAAACACATCTTATTGGATCAAGTTTGTTCTTCAATTTAGGGTCTTATTTTTTAGGACTTGTGAAATTCTGCAAGAGAAACTAAACCCTGCTCTGGTGGGTGAGTATGCTAAAATAAGCCTGAGTATTCAGTAATACAGCCTGTGCTCTTCATTAAATCCCCTTTAATGTTATATGTCCTTCTACCTACTTGCTGGGACTGCTTAATTAGTAGTTGTTTTCTTGGCCTGCATTCCTCTGGGGGACCTGTCTGCGTTTAGATGGTAAATATGTCCGTGTGTATACCTGTGTGCAGATTTGACAGCAACCCTTTAAACCATTTCACAATTGCAGGCAGGAGAGGGTCAATAAGTAACGACAGGAGTGGTCATGACTGCCTGCATGATTCAACTTTTACAACTCCACTCCCTCTGATGTCAGCGCTCTTGGGGGTTTTGACAGGTTGCAAAAGAAGCAGTAATTACTTGGTGTTCGTGTATGCAAGCAGCATATCATGAGTCGAATATTATTCACTAGAAGTTCATTGAAAGTACTAACTTTTCAGAAGTGCACCAACATGTCCGCTCAACATCGGTATAGGCCTTGTTTTATGCTTTTGGACTTTTAGCAGATTGGAGTGTTGGATAGATGGCGGTCGCTGACTTTCCCCCCCCCCCTGTTCCATCACATTGGTTTTGTGCTGAATGCTCAAAGATCTTGTGATAGCACGCTCTGATTTCTTTCTTTCCCATAGACAGTCATGAGAGCTATGGTGTTAGAGGTTAGTAATACATTTTTTAAAAATGGCAGCTATTAAAGCTCTCAAGGATACCTAATACATCAAAGTACAAGACCATAAATAATTGAACGACAAAAGTTAAAATTCAAGATAGGATATGGCATAACCAGATGCTAATCAATCTGTGCTTTTTTTGTTTTGTTTTGTTTATGTAGATGCTTTGTTGGCGGACCTCGAGTCCACAACATCCCACATCTCGAAACACCCCCTTTTCCTGTCTGAAGAGGCCGCCTACTCTTTTCCTGTGCGGGGTCAGACCCAGCAAGACATCTGCTCTCCATCCCAAGTCCCACCTACTCCCTCAGACCAAGCTCTGAATGGAGTAGAAGAAATAGAGGTAAATGCATGCATGCTGTAAATGTTGGGGAATTAACCAAAGACTGTTTCGTTTCAAATGCTGCCTGATGAACTCATGGATGAGAAGTGAATTAGTTGCTGCATTGATCCTCTAAATTCACTATTGTTATTTTACTTCCTTATTTCAGTCTGTCGGCACAGCGCAGAGAAGTCCTTGGTCTAGAGATAGCAGCAGTCTAGGCCAACCCACTGGTGGAGAGGACCACGTGTACAGGTTAGAGGTCATGTTAAGTCTCAACGAAGCTCTTGAGACATCTTTCCAACAACAAAAACTCAGTACAGCTAAATTTTTTTAGAATATGTTTCTGAGTAGAAACTAATAAGTAAAAACATTTGATCAGAAATAACCATTTCCACTTGGTGCTAAGCTTGAAACAAGATGTTGTTGATGATAAATGTTGTTTCATGTCTCTGCCCTGTTCAGTCTCCCTAATAAACATAAGAGCAGTGACTCATCAGCTGGTGCAATGAACTCACTGGGCAGCAACCTGTCTGAGCTGGACCGCCTGCTGTTGGAGCTCAACGCTGTGCAGCAAAGCACCCCTGCCTTCGCCACAGAAGGTACAATTATGAGGGAGCATTTCAGTTTATGAAATGCTCCCTCATGTTTCTCTGAAGGAATGTCGATGTCACCGTCTAACTATGGTACTTCTGTTTCTGTGGTATTACACAATGGTGTCATTCTTTCCACTGTATTCTGTTACTGTTTCAGTGTTTGCACTTCACACTATGTATGCATTTTAGCAGGATATGCATTCATCTTTTTTCTTTTTTTCTTTATGCCGTAGAGGAAGCTGCTCCACCGCTGCCTGGCAGCAGCATTGTCCACCATGTACAGGAGAATGGAGTCTCCACTGCAGGTAAAGCCACTGTGGTGGAGAAGCCCAAACGTAGTGGACCCACTCGAGGAATCGAGGACGTTCGACCAAGTGTGGAGAGCCTTCTGAATGAATTGGAAAGCTCTGTCCCAGCACCACAGTAAGACCAAAAATTGTTACAGAAAAACTGGATTTGTACTACTGAGAAGTTTGTGCCCATGTATTTTATGCTGGCATGAACCACTTTTATACTGTACGTGGTTTATATTTGTATTTATTTTTTAAAAATCCAGTCATTTTGGTTGACGGTGGTGTTTTCCTCACTAGTCCCGCACCGTTGGTGGTGTCAGATGAGCAAACAGATGGACAAGAAACGCTGTCACAACAACAAGCCAGAATGTCTGCCTCCTCTGCCACACGAGAGCTGGATGAGCTAATGGCCTCCCTGTCTGACTTCAAAGTGCAAAGCAATGTGAGTGTGGTTCAGAAGTGGGTTGACTTTGGTTTGATTGAGGACAGTTATTTTTGGTATGTGTGGCTGTTTAGAATTTAGCTGTACTGGATGTTTTTGCATCTCTTAATTATAGAAAGTTGTTGTTTTGTTTTGTTTTTTTGGCATTTGCCTGTTTTTAGGTCTTATTTTTATGAGCTGCATTTCTTCAACATTGCAGTGACCAAGGTTTTTTTTTTTTTTTTAATTTGTTGTCAGTATTTGTGATGACATCATTCATTCGTGTTGAAACAACAATTTTTTTTGTATTACAGTAACTTTCCAGGTTTTGCTTTGTGATGCTCTTTACTGTCCTTTCTCTTTCACTCTCATCTCATTCTTTATTTTCCTGGTCTCTTTCTCTTTTCTCTACCACTGTGTATGTCTTGTCTTTGTATGTACATTGCACCCTTCACATAATTGCACCTGATTTAGTCTGGCTCTCAGGTGTCTGTCAATCAAGATGCAGTTGACCCATTATTAGTTGCTGGTTCACCGGTTATCCACCCAATAACTAACCCACCTATAACGCCTCAGATTGGTTCCCCTGATACTCCTCTACCCAATAGTTACACTGCTCCGTCCTGTACACCACTCCCGCTGGAACTCCACATAGATGAAGATGGTGGTTCAGCTCTTGCATCTTCACCTCTTTCTGCTGTAGTAATAGCATCATCTAAGAGCCTTCAGTACTCTCAGATCCAACAGAAGGCTGATGATGGCACTGTCACTTCTGAGATCTCACATGTTGAGAGCTTTAGTTTTTCCAGTACTGTAAAAACCTCCAGTGAAACTGAAGTTGACACCCCCACTCATATAATAACTAAAGAGTATGCTAGTCCAGGTGCTGCTGCCACGAGCTCCAAACCCGTGGTTGTTTCTAAAAGTCCTGTTACAGTCTCTAAAAGCCCGAGTCCCACTGTTAAAGGCAAGAGTCCCAGTCCTCCTGATGTTGAATGTAAAAGCCCGGTCCTTAAAAGTCTCAGTCCTGCTCCTGTAAGTCACAGTCCACAAACAGCAATACAGAGGGATAGCCCAGTTACCGTGCCAACCACCATGGAAACAGTGCCCAAGTCAGCTAGTCCATTAACACTTCCGAGACTTTCAAGTCCAAAGATTTCAAGTCCTGTAACAATTCCTAATATCTCTAGTTCTCCAGCTGTATCTAAAAGCTCCAGTCCTGAAACAGTCCCAAAAGATACTTGTCCTAAGAGTCCTGCTCCAGTTAGGGGGAAAACATACACATTTCCAAGCAGCAGCAGTCCCACAGGGTCTCCAGTTTCGGTCGCCACTGTGCCGTCAAGTGGCTTTTATGCACCTCTTATAGAAAGTCAGGGAGGCGAAGTGCTGGGTTTAACGTGGCCATGCCGGAAGCCTTTTTTGGATGATACTTTAGAGAAACTTTTATCAACCGACTCCACTCGACTGGGTGAGAACCAGCCACCGACTGCTTTTGTGCCCGGGGAAGAAGACAGATCTTGGGAGGAGGAAGATGGATTTTATCCAGATCTCAGCCTAGAGGGAACCCTGACACCCATGACTGAGTCCAGCTGGATGGATGAGTGCTTTACCCCCTCCACCTGCCCTGGGACTCCAGATGCAACGCTGGACTTGCCCATACAGCAGCCCTCTGCTGTTGACCGTCTATCTGCTTCTGGTCAAGTAGGAGGCTCAGCTTGACTCTTCCAAAATAAGCTGCTGGCATGAAGCTATAGAGGATTTAATACTTTGTGGCTCCCTTTTAATTGGCATGTGGCTAAGATATAAATTATATCTGGAAGTAATGGCAGCAGGGTTGTATTAATTGGTTGTTCAAGCAAAATGCTGAAAAGCTTATTTTGGGCAAGCAGCTCTACAAGTACTCGAGGAGCTGTGCAATAGTACAAACATGTCAAGATGAGGAGAAATTCCTCAGTCTCTGTGGTGTGATGCATGTGGTGTCATATAGCAATTTCAGAATGGCTTGAGGGAGAAGTCGCTGTGTGGAGATCAGTTGTGGCTGATGTTGAAAGCTTTGCTGAAAAGATGTCTCTGCACGCCCCCACTTGCTTCATTGACATTGCTGTGTTAGTCATAGCACCTGACATGTCATGTTCAAGCTTTTAATCACTGACACGGCCAATACGAAAAGACCCAGACTCCACAGTAAAAGGGATATCTTTTCCCTTCCCTTTTTTGCATTTGCAGATGAATTTAAAATGCACACTAGAGCTCTGTTGGTTTAATCTTTGGCCCTGCTTTGGCATGTGCAGAGTTTTATTTTATTTTGTTATAGACGGGTGTTTTCCATCGAGCATGCCTTGCCATGGATTTCCGGCAGGTTTTATGTTGATATTAAAGAATGAGCCTGTGCAGGAGGCTGATGCTCGACTTCTGCAAACAAAATCAATTAAATATGCCTGACAGAAAAACTGCATAGCATTTTGACCCCAGCCGCTGCGTGTGGGTTTTTGCATTTGAGTGAGAAATCCACTTCTGAGCCCATCCTGCTTGTGATTGATTTTTTTTTTTTTCCTTCGGCGTATGGCACAATTCCAGCTTCCCACACCAACTTGTTGTCTGCTCTCCAGCTCAAGTCAGTTATCCGCCGCACCAAAGAGACGTCCAACGTGCACCCAATGTACAGGGAGGGAATGTTGAGACGTAAAATGGGACCAATCATTATAAATAAAAGCAACTCGCAAGATCGACTTATTGAAGAGCTGCAGGGAAAACTGGGGATCGGGCGGTTGGAGCGCAGGCGTAAACAACAGCCCGATGACTGGTTGACGGAGGGAGTCATTGTTACATCCAACCCACAGCGGACACGAGAGGAAGGGATTCAGCCATCTGTGGATAAGGTAGCAGGATGAAGGTGGAGATGAAAAGCCTCACTGATGGTGTAGTTTATGCCTTTTTGGCTTTTGATCACAGAATTAACTGGCAGATATTAGATATTTATCATTTTTCAAACTTAACCATAAAATTTTACTTGTTATTGGCAAACAGTTTAAACAGTTTCACTTTTCGGGCCAATATAGTTTTCCTTTTTTGTGTCTGATGTTTCTTCTCCTTTCCTCGCTGCTTTGTTTCCTTCTTCCTCCCAGATCATCATCCCTCCTGAATCACCCGCCCCACAGAGAAAAGTCCTTCCCCCTCCACTGTCTCCCCCAGTTCTCAAAAAGCCACCCCCCATCAAGCAGACTCCTCCGCCACTACCTCCTCCCCCTCCAACCCCACCTCCTCCTCGAGAACCTACCCCTCCACCTCCCAAGGAACCTAGTCCTCCTCCTCTTCCTCCTCCTCCTCCCCCACCTCCTCCTCCTCCCAGGGAGCCCACACCTCCCCCTGTCCAACCTCCTCCATCACCTAGCCCTCCACCCAAGCCGGTCACGCCACCCCCGCCTGCCAAGCTCTTTGTATCAGTGGGTTGTCAGACAGAGTACGACCCCATCTTTCCACCGATTCAGGCACGGATCACCTTTCTTCCATCTTCCTCCTCTAACTTCATTCTTTCCACTTTCTGTCACACTTTGAATTGTTTTACTTGAGCTTGTTTGTTGGCTACTTGGATATGTATGGGCGTTAAGGAATTTGTCCAGACACTCGTTCTGTTTTTGGCCCTTGGTGTCAAACAGGTAACCTCATGAAGGCTTTGTCTGCAGTCCAGTCACAGGGGTGCTGACATTCAGGCTAGAAGGACTGAGCCCACATTCTAATTCTGACATCCAGTGGCGCCAAGAACAGTGTGTTAGAGAGGAGAATTTAAGAGCTTAGAGGAAAGCAGAGTGTAACTCCCTGATATTCCCGTTACACTAAGAGTCCTGCCATGCATAGGAATGGAAGGATTGCAGTGCCACTGAAACCTAATCTGCCGCATGACAGCACAGTTACCGTCACAATTATAGCATGTCTCACAAGACTTAAGTCAACATGTCCCATTATGTCAGACACCAACCAGTTGAAGCTGAATTTCTTATACAATCATGCTTTTAGGAAAAAAAAACTTTGTTAGAACCTGCTTTAGCAGAATAGCACAACCATGGTGAAATACCCAGGAAAAGGCTGTGTTTAATTTTATCAAATGTATGGAGGCCGTGGGTGTGGGTGGTGGGGGCATGCAGCATAGGTGCTATTTTCTCCTTCAGTGGAATGTAGGAGTCATGACGCTCCAATGACAACACCACCTGAGAAGGTCTGTGTTTGCTTGCATTAGTCACCAGACACATTTACACATACATGTTAATATTTGAGGCCTGTTAACATAGATTAGGGCTGATCTAGGTGGAACTGTTGGAGCTCAAGACTTCATAGGCCATCAACTACAAAGACAGTAGAGACGTTGAGGTGACATATAGCACACAGGTAGCCATTGTAGCGTCCACTGTCTGCATCCACTTGTGGTCAAAGCAACTACACCTCTAATAATCCTTTAAAAAACTATGAACTTATAGTTCCTGCATTTTAGCGTTGAGTTTTCATTCCTGGAGGTTTCTAGGTTTCTTTGTAGTTTACATGTAAGTCTCACACCTCAAGGATCCCTGGTTCAAAGCCAGGAGGAGACACAAATCCCTTTGGGGCTGCATCAGGAAGGGCATCCAGTGTGAAAATTTGCCAAATCAAATATGCTGAGCCATCTGCTGTGGTGAGCCCTTGTGAATAAGAGGGCAGCCAAAGGAAGCTTTTTTTAAATTAATAAACTCTCAGAAATTTTTATGTTTATACTATATCGACTTCCGGAAAGCACCACTGCGACTTTAAAATTGTTCCTCTGAGTGCAATTTAAATCCCAGTTACAAAGACAGCTACATGAAGTCAAGTAAGTGTGCAAGAAAAATGAAAACACAAAATGTAGCAGTGGTGCGATTCACTCACACTAACTGATATTATACTGAGGTTGTTTATTGAAGCATCTGAATGGTGTAATTAAACACTTTGCTTTTCCATCTCTGTCAGATCCATTCACCGGGAATGACTTCTCCCTCTCCTGCCCCCAAACCAGCCAACAAGCTGGACAACATGCTGGGAAGCTTGCAGTCTGACCTCAACAAACTTGGCGTCCAGACAGTGGCTAAAGGGGTCTGCGGTGCTTGTAAGAAACCGATTGCTGGGCAGGTAACAGCACAGAAACATGTAAACATACATGTATGTTGAATGTGGCTCACATACTAAACTTTTAACTCGCCTATTTTTAGACACGTGTGCTCGCAGGCTGTTATTTTTATGCACGAATACCCAGTGGGATTTTGCACACATTAATGCAGTTTTCTGTTAATGGTATGGTGAAGAGAAGATTACACTTTAGATTTATTTGCACAATGAGTGCAGCGTTGGCTTATGTTTCACTTCAAAGCTGCTTAGTCTATCAATAGCTCACCTTTCATTTAGTTTACAGCCAATAAGTGGGGTAATAAATACAATGTGTGTTTCATTTTACCAAAGTGTAGCTTTAAGCTCAATATAAGTACATGATATCCAGATAAGTTAGTTTCACTAACTTATCTGGATTTCAGCAGCAGCTCCTCCTCCAGAAAAATGATATTTTGCGATACTTTGAATTTACAGAGGCTTAATGTTTTCACAGGATTATAAAGATGTTTTTACTTATGTGGAACAAGATGATTGTAAATATGGTTATTATTCCTTTTAAACTTTGAGTTGCAAACATCTGCTGCTGTTTGCAGGATTCCCTTTGCTGCTCTCATGCTCTGCTGCAGAGATTTTCTCTGCTGAGCCAGGTCTTTTCTCCTTGCAGCTCATTAATTTTTCATGCACCGTGTCTCCCCACACCAGGTGGTGACTGCCATGGGCAGAACGTGGCACCCCGAGCACTTCGTGTGCACCCACTGTCAGGACGAGATTGGCTCTAGGAACTTCTTTGAGCGCGATGGGCACCCTTACTGCGAGAAAGATTACCACAACCTGTTCTCACCGCGATGCCACTACTGCAATGGACCCATACTGGATGTCAGTAATGCAAACTTCAACACAAACACATACACACGTATACGCATACATGGTTGTATACAGAGACTGGGCAGATAATATTTATTTATTCATAACTTAATGGATGAGGGTCTTACTGGAAACAATGTGCTGGAAAGTGCTTTTCTTTCTCAATCACTTACGCTGATAGTCAGGCATATAAATATAGCATGCATGCACAAGGCCCTAGAAGAAGTTGGAGCAAAGTGACTTCTAGTTTCCTTGTGCATGTAGGAAGTAATGTATTATTCTGTAACATATGACCACATTACAAGTTAAGGTTACAGATGCTATTCATCCTCCTTCTTATCCATTCATAAAGCTGCTGTTGACTGAGTTCGATATAGGCTTGGTTAGTGGTTTAGTGTTTTGTGTTCACTGGTTGGGATCTAACTGAGTGCACAGTAGGTAGTGGCTTTTGCCAAAACAGTAGAAAGAGAATTTAAAGTGAAATTAGATTTTTGTTGTGCTGTTGGCTGGCTGTAGTGCACTGAGGCGATAGGAAATGCAGGTCTGTAAAGCTTTCCAAATTGTTGGGCTGCCTCCTTGTTAAACTGCAATGTGTTGTGTTATGTGGGGGTGTGTGTGTGTATGTATGTATGTATGTGTATATATGTGTGTGTGTGTGTGTATGTGTATATATATATATATATATATATATATATATATATATATATATATATATATATATATATATATATATATATATATATATATATATGTATGTGTATATGTGTATATGTATATATATATATATATATGTGTATATATATATATATATATATATGTATATGTATATATATATGTATATGTATATATATATATATATGTATATATATATGTATATGTATATATATATATATATATATGTATATATGTATATGTATATGTGTATGTATATATATATATATATATATATATATATATATATATATATATATGTATATGTATATGTGTATGTGTGTATATATATATATATATATTAGGGGTGCAACGATACACAAAATTCACGGTTCGGTTCGATACTTTGGTGTCACGGTTCGATATTTTTTCGATACAAAAAAAAATGTTCATGCCTTTTTAATTTCCATCCATCCATTCGCTTCCGCTTATCCTTTTCAGGGTCGCGGGGGGCGCTGGAGCCTATCCCAGCTGTCATAGGGCGAGAGGCGGGGTACACCCTGGACAGGTCGCCAGTCTGTCGCAGGGCTAACACACAGGGACAGACAACCATTCGCACTCACATTCATTCGCACATTCACACCTAGTGACAATTTGGATTATCCAATTAACCTATCCCGACAAGCTGCATGTCTTTGGACATTTATTAAAATTATAAATATATATTTTAACACAAAAGTACAGTTTTTAAATTTAACCCTAACCCTTGTGCGTGTTGTTTTTTAGCTCGTCATATTGCAGCCACAGAAATTCTTTTGTCCATGAAACCATAAAGCTGCACTTTCTTTTTGCCTTATAGTCTGATTTGTCATAACGTCTCCGTTTTGTGGTAAGCTTTTCTTTGGCTGTCACTTCTTCACCCTGACCTGTCTTATTTGGCTCAGCAGAACTAAAATATATATCTGTCTGTGAAGGTTCTCAATCATCCAGGTCATCGTAGTGAAATATATATCCTGCCGCACTCACATAAGCTCAGCGATTCTCTGCGCGATCAACCTCTCACATGTTTAAGCTGCGGGAGATTTCACTTGTCATGTTTGCATAGTAAGCTAACAATTAATAAGACTATGTCAGAGGAATTGGTGCACAAATTATCATCACTCACAGATCAGTGCTGTCGCTCTCTATACACAGTTCGCGCGATTGCAAAGTGAAAGCAAAAAAACAAGCGCAAATTCAAACACGATTTCAATATGTCACATATTGACAGTGGCTCACCCAATGACATAATTACCCAGCTACATTTCTGAAAGAATGCAAAAGCATTGACATATATTTTTCCTTCCTACAATAGCCCGACAGGCAGGGCAGAGATAGCCCCAGGACGTCGGGCTAGCGATATTGCGAGCCCTGTATCTGATTGAGGAATCACTCATCTTTGGAAAAGAGAGTTTATTACAGAGAAATGTCTCTTTCCAAAATAAAAGCTATACTATCCGTTTCTTCTGGGCTATATTCTCAGCAGCATATTAAACATATCAGGTCTCCATAAGGAGAATCCTGTGCTAACAGCTGTCTAAATGACTCGGCTAAAGTTTGTAGCATGCATGCTTGTTTTTGTCTTTGCACTAGGATGATGTCGGTGTAAATGTGCAGTCATATTCGTTGTGTTCCCACTAGTGCTTTCAGGTTAATCTCGTTGAAATAACCTTAACGCCACAACACGGCAAATCTCCGTTAACGAGCTACCCTATACAGAGGGGCTAGACGGCCAACACGTTAACGAGCTAACTGCGCTAACACACTAGCTCCCACCCATGTAATTGAGCATTGCATGGCACATCCAACATACTGTTTTACTTTAGTCCATGACTCGCTTACCTTCAGGGTCATACGTCACATGAAAACCAAAATAATTCCAAACGCCAGATCTGAATGAGGGTGGGGAGGTCCACTTCTGTCTCGCTAGCTTGCCCTGCGCTCTTCCTTCTGACCATCCTGTCTGTGTTGAGTGCTCAGTGAATCTGCGTTCGACTACTCCGCCTAGGCTGCACTCTCGAGCCTAGGCGGAGTAGTCAAATGCAGATTCACTGAGCGCTCAACACAGACAGCATCGTCAGAAGGAAAGTTGATAGTTGATTTTCTCCCCTTTGGTTTTCTTTCTTTCTCTCCCCCTCTTTCTTTCATTCTTTCCCCCTGTCCTATCCCACAGTCATGTCTGTCCCGTTTGCAACTGAAAATAAAATAAATTCATAATTATAATAAAGGTCAATCAAATGGACCAATATGATGATCCACTTAAAATAAATCCTCTTGGCATCTTTCTTGGCCTCAAGACAACAATTCTGATGGCTATAGATCCAAACGGGACACAAAAAAAAAAAAAAAAAAAAAATTGAAAAAAAAAAAATTGAAAAAAATTGTATTGTTCGATACATATGCGTACCGAACCGAAAGCACTGTATCGAACGGTTCAATATCGATACGAATATCGTTGCACCCCTAATAAATAAATAAATAAATAAATAAATAAATATATATATATATATATATATATATGCGCGTTTACATGCGTTGTTATGGGTTAACTGTCCGTTGCCATGCGTTTACATGCGTTGTTATGGGTTAACTGTCCGTTGCCATGGGTTACCGGTCCGTTGCCATGGTAACCGGTCCGTTGCCATGGTAACCGGTCCGTTGCCATGGTAACCGGTCTGT
>NC_138943.1:26712500-26912500 GCF_965226115.1 Aulonocara stuartgranti | reverse complement strand
TGTCTTCCAGGAGTGCTTCACGCCATTTATAAATGGCAGCTTCTTTGACCACGACGGCCAGCCATACTGCGAGGCTCACTACCACGAGCGCCGTGGCTCGCTGTGCTCTGGCTGCCAGAAGCCCATCACCGGCCGCTGCATCACAGCCATGGGCAAGAAGTTCCACCCCGAGCACTTTGTGTGCGCCTTCTGCCTCAAGCAGCTTAATAAGGGCACCTTCAAAGAGCAAAATGACAAGCCCTACTGCCACGCCTGCTTTGTTAAGCTCTTCAGTTAGACTCTGTGCCTGTGTGCCAATGTGTGTGTACATGCGTCTACACGTTTAATGTCTAAATGCACATGTGGATGTATGTGCACTTGTATGTCTATGTGCATCTATGAGTCAGTGGTTTTTCAGACAGGAGGCGTTAAGGTGAGAAATGTTTCCTGACTCTTAACTCCTGATACTGGAGGGACTTTCCGGGTTGCCCAACCTCTTAGGGTTTGGCCTTTTACACTTTTACTAAAGAGATTTTTAACAGAGCCCAAAGAGATTTTTATTTTACTCCTGTGCTTGACAGGATAAGGGAAATTGTTTTTTTGGGGTTTTTTTTAAAATTTCCCCTTCTGTGTGTGTGTGTGTGTGTGTGTGTGTGTGTGTGTGTGTGTGTGTGTGTGTGTGTGTGTGTGTGTGTGTACATAAGTAAGCATATGAGAATCAAGATAAGAGCCCTGATTTGCAAATGATTTTCTGCCCCCGCTGCAGGACAACATCCTGCATCATGTGGCAGCGAATCTATGTTGGCTAGTTTAATGCAGATATGTAACAGTTGCTTGATTGCATGGACCACGGAGAGTTGAGTTGCGCAGTTTAAATGTATGTGGAGAGTTGAATACACAGTGCTTGACTAACGAGTGTTTAAAAAAAAAAAGTATTTTTCTAGATTTGGAAACTATTGAGGTGCCATTTAAAATAACTATGAAAACTCCCCATATGTACATAAATATGTATATGGAGCACATATGTACACTGAGACACACACTGAACCATTTCTCCTTTACTTGTTTAAAATACTCGTCCAGTCTCAGCACACGCCAACAGCAGCTCTTGATGAGACCGTCTTCAGGTGCATTTTCTAAGTTGGTCCTCCTGACATGAGTTCTTGTTTTTTCTACAGTTTTTCTATGGAAATGAACCCAGGTGTTTTCACAGTTTAAACATAGGTTACTCACATTTCTGCTCACATTTCTAGCGTGATTATTTCCCAATAAAAGTGAAATTAAACATTTCATTTGATTTCACTTATATATTATATTCTAATTATATACATTAGAATATAATCATATTGGATCTGTTTTTGGAACTGGTGCAACCTCGGTGTGTATGTGTTCTTTACGTAAACAACTTTCAGATGAAATCGAATGACTACAAAAATAAACATGGGTCAGTGAGGACGGTATAAATAGTTTGGCTGACATTGTGAGAATTTTTATATATTTTTTTAATTTATGAGGAAAAAAATGCCAAAACAAAGCTGATTTCACAATAAATGAAAGCAAATTTTATTCAAAATAAACAATGTCTCATTTACACATTTTGCTGTTGCTACTAACGTACATTTATCACTGTTTTAAATCGCATTAATAAGGCCGGGGTAAAGATTTAAGATGTTTGTCCTTTTTATTTCAATGCATGCTGACTATATGTGGAGTTTGATCAGCACCAGCTGCCAGTTGCTGTTACAATCAGAATCTAAATTTGTATACGTGTGAAACGCTCGAGTCTGTGACACAACTGTGTTTTGTCACAGTTTTGATGGAAATTTATATATTTTTGAGCTGCAGAGGCTCGGCCTGATATGCAAAGAGCTGGCTCTGTTGACAATGTAGCCTGACAGTAGTTTACCCTGGTCTCATTCCTTCACACACACGCACGTATACCAGCTTGGATTCCAGTGTGTCAGTATTTTCTTCAGTATTTTTTTTTTATATGAATTGTTATCCTGCTGTCGGAGTGATATTGCTGCAAAGCTCACAGATGGAAGTTTGATGTGAGCGTTAGCTGGACAGAAGTCACAACATGAAACCAAGCCAGGGCCAAGCCTTTAGCAAAATTCACTTAATGACTTTTAGCAGCTTTTTTGTTTTGAATTGTATCTTTTTTTTGCCACATAAAGATTGTGGGGTTTTTTTCTTTTTGACATTAATCTCTATAAATTTAAAACTATTAATACACGGTATCCATATCCAGATTGTTTTTACTTTGAGAAAATATCTCTTGTGCCAAATGTGTCAATGCAATAAGGTCTTATACACTGTGGAGTTCTCAGCCTTTTCCTGTGATTCGACTCCTTTTGGGCTGAACTCTGGGAGGGCTTCATCTGCTGTGGTGCATCTTAACCCCAAACTATACACTGTAACAGACAAACCGAGGTGAAGCCTCCTGTACCGAGTCATTCAGCAGACACTGTGGTGTTCACCTGTAGCAGATTGAGAGTACTGGATGTAGCAGGGGCAATGTCGACGTTCCATTACGGGGTTGAGTCTTCAGTTAAAATGAGAATGCCTCATAAAAAGAAAATGAATTCTGCTCGTGTATATTTGTCTTCTTACAGGTATTGCCTTATAGTTTTTGCTTCTTTCAATGAATTCATGAGAGAAATTTAAGCTTTTTACTGTTAATGCGGTTAAATCGACTTTGCTTTTTAAATGGAGACCTTCATGTGATCTTTTCTCTTTGTGGGTGGGGCGTAAGCCTATGTGGGTCCTGATTCTTCTGCAAATAAAATATTAAATATTTATTTCTGGCCTTGTTTTTTCATTTTTACATTGTGTGCACAGTACTGTGCAAAAGTATTGAGTCACTCTCAATTTTATATTTTGCTCTCAAGGAGTCAGACTGGTGTTTTTCTTTGTTTGTTTTTTTTAAAGTCTTGTCTAAAGTAGTAGTTCTCCAAGATTTCTGAAGGTCTTTCAGTTTGACTTTGGCCATTGGCTTTTTCCTTCCACTCATTCTCAGTCTACTCCTTGCCTTTGACCATTTTCAGAGGAATTATTTCTTTTTTCTATTGTTTGCTAAGCCACTTAACACCGAGCTATGAATCATTCATGCTCCTGGCTCAATAGATAAACTAATGTATCTTTAGGAACTGTCTTGTTGGTCTCATCAGAAATTGTATCAGTGGAAGGGTGACTGTCAAGAAGCCATTCTTAAAGAAGGGAAATGGCAAGTAAATCAGTATTGATCTGATGGAGTGATAAATCCAAATTTTACATTTTTGGTTCAAATAATCAGTATGAACAGAGGTAAGGAAAGAAGTACAACAGTGAGTGTCTATAGCAGGGGTGTCAAACTCAAATACACAGTGGGCCAAAATTCAAAACTGGAATAAAGTCGCGGGCTAACATTAATATTTATTTAAAAAAATACTTCCTCCAGATATAAGAATGAATCTTTGCTTATGGACTCAAACAAGTTTTGCTGAAAAACTGAATATGGAACAAGCAAAGCTTAATACTAAACAATATATATATTAGCAGTGTAATACCAGTAGGCCAGCTCTAATAGTAATTTGGTATGGCTCCACGGGCCAAATGTAATTAAGCTGCGGGCCAAATTTGGCCCATGGGCCAGAGTTTGACACCTATGGTCTACAGCCTTCTGTAAAACATGGTGGAGGCTCTATCATGATTTGGGGCTGCATTTGGTGTTGGGACTCTTTTCAAAGCTGATGAATTATGAATGCAGAAAAGTACAGCTAGGTTTTGATCCATGCAGTACCATCTGGAAAGTGTCTGATTAGCAACAACTTTAATTTTCAGTATAACAGTGATCCAAAACAGTGTTAATGCAATAAAAGCATGCTTGGATAGTGTCCCATTATGTTGTTTTTTTTAAAAAAACTTAAAAGTACAAACCCTTGTAAACTGAATTTTCATGTTTCAATGAATTGTCATTTTCCTTGTAACTTTTAAAAAAGATGAAGGTGGGTTTAAAATTTTGCATAGTGATGTACATTGTTCAGAAACTCAGGACTGTATTAAAGTTGGACTGTAAATAGAGTGATGCAGAAGAAATTGTAGTCAACATTGTACAAGCACACACTGTGTACGTCTAACAATTTTTATTTCACATTATCAAAGGGATCATTAGAGTTGGTAGGAAACATTTATGCTGGTTCTACCCTGTCAGCTTACAACCTTAAAACAGGTGTATGTCTGCTGAAATAATAATTAAAAGAGTATAATCTTTAAAAACATTTTAATTTATTCAAACCTTTATAAGAGGTTGATTCCCTGAATAAGTTAAATAATCCAAAATATGGCAAGGCATTTTGGATTCCTGAGGTGAAATAAAACTACCTCAAAAAGTTCAGTAAACATCGATTATGAGCAAGTCTCCGTGTTCCCACTCAAATAAAAAGTTACCAGCTCACCAGGTTAATAAACGTGACAAACACAAGGACATGACAGTGCATCTCTCCGGTAAGGAAAGATTCTGATCTGAAGTCTGAACTCGGTGAGAGCTTGAAGCTTGCCAGTGAGCACAGACAGCTGTGGAGTGCTGTCCAGAATCTCCAAGTATCTAAGATGTTGCAGGTGACGAAGCTGCAAGAAATCTTGCTCCGGCACACGTTCATGGCGGATTTTAAGACTTTTGAGCTTTGGAAACAGCCGTGGGATTTCAGCGGTGCGAGTTCCCAGATGTGAGGGCCAGGTGTCTATATGGAGGTGGAGGAGATTTGGCAGCTGCACCGCTATGGCAGCCATGTCCTTTGAAGTGATTCCTGCAACACACAGTGTGAGACTGGTCACGGTGGCTGGAATGGAGGTGATGTACTTATTAACCGGGGGGCCCTTAACGATGATCAGGGTTGAGAGCTGAGGTAGGTCATGCAACCATGTTTTGAGGCGACAAGGAGACAGTGACCACATTTCTGGAATGTCGTGATGTGAGTGCTTGAAGAAGACAGACAGATGTTTCAGGCCAGGCAGGAACTGCAACCCGTGCGCCGGCAATGAAGGATCCATGCAGTCGATGAGCTCCAAACTGGCCAAAGCCAGTGCACCAGCGTCCCCTGAGGGACCTGGACTTGGCTTAGGATCACTGTGACGATAGGTACACAATATATGCACACCTGACAAGGAGAGATGCTTCAGTTTAGGCAGGCACGCGAGTGTGGAGTGCAACATCCACATAGTTTCTCCAACGATGCCCACCTGATGACAGATAAGAGAGTCGAGGTTTTTAAACTGGGACAGCACAGAAATGAATTTACTCACTGATGTGGTAGGGAACATAACGCCACACATGCTTAAGTAAGTCAGCTTCTCGGGAAGAAACAATGGGAATCTGGAAATGTCTAACAAAAGATCAGAGCAACTGCTTCTTAAAACCAGACGCCTCATATTTGGGAAGTCCTTCAAGCAGCTGAAACACTCCTGGGAGCTTTGGTCCATTACCACCGTGGTGAGGATAGGAAGGAACAGAGCGAGCTGTTTCCAGTGTTTCACTTTGGTGCTCTTCATCACTGCGCTGGAAACTTTTCTATGACGAAGAGTGTCCCAGAACTTCCTGTTGTATGAGCCGTTTTTAAAATCCAAAACCACTGTCCAGTTTTTCCACAGAGATCGGTGATCGACAATTGTCTTAAAATACTTGCAGGTTGCCCGGACGTTTAACTTTTCTGTCGCTGACAGATACCCAAAGACGTTATTCCAGACCTCAGGAGGCAGCTTCGAAGGGTTCTGTGCCATCACTTTGCTCTGCGGGCAGATGTCTAAGCGGGCTCGATAACACCGTCACACTAATGCAGTCCCAGAACTCCTTCAAGTAGAGTGCCACAAACCACGCTTTCTGCACGAAAACTGCCACGGAAGTACTAATAGCGACTTTAAAGTGATTGACACAGAATTCACCCAATAGTTATGAAGGTAACGCCCATAGCTGAGTTGTGATTGGTTATCTTTTTTAATACATATCCCTCCCGCGCCTGTCCTCTTCCTCTTTCTTTCACGCGACTCTACTGCGAGGTACGGTTTTTTCCCCCTCGCTTGTTAATAAACCGAAATGCTCGGTCTTTATAGGATTAGGCCAAATATTAGTTTTGTATTCGTGCGATAAACATTTAAACCACTTAACGGGATATATTTTGTATATTTTAAACATTCAATAGGTGTCATTTAGCCAAGCGAGGCCTGTTAATAGAGCGCTAGGGTAGCTAAGGGTAGCCGGCTAACCTTAACTATCGGCCACATGTCCGGAGTGTAAAGTATTGACCAATTTCCAAAGTACCGTTAATATCCTTGTTTTTCGTCCTTTATTTACAGATCCATCCTTGTCTTTAAACCAGCTGTGTAGCGATCCTTGGAAGCACTGCAGAGATGCCCAGGGAAGACAGGGCCACGTGGAAGTCCAACTATTTTTTGAAAATCATCGTGAGTACCTTTTAACATAAATGCACTAGGTCTTTGTTTCTATAGCATGGACACCGTAATGAAATTTATGTGACGCACAGTGGTGTATTTACAGCAACTTTTGGATGACTATCCAAAATGCTTCATCGTGGGAGCAGACAATGTGGGCTCCAAGCAGATGCAGACCATCCGTCTGTCCCTGCGTGGGAAGGCTGTGGTGCTGATGGGTAAAAACACCATGATGCGCAAAGCCATCCGTGGCCATCTGGAGAACAATCCTGCACTGGAGAAGTGAGTTTACTGGCAACCTTTGTTTTATGATGCATTGAATTATCAGTTTCTGTGTAGCAGGTTAGTTACGGTGCAGCTTGTGTCGTGCTGTATTGTCGTTCCCCCTGCTAAAATTAACCTGTTTCCAGCTATCCCTGTCTGTCTACACCCCTCGGACAGCCAGGGACGCAAGGTCTCAGACATCTGATAACTGCTCATGTTGGTAGAAATGATAATCTGCTTGTGTAATTTAAGTTTATGCTGGGATTTCACAGGCTCCTGCCCCACATTAAGGGTAATGTGGGCTTTGTCTTCACGAAGGAAGATCTGACTGAGATCAGAGACTTGCTGCTGGCCAACAAGGTGAGAGCCCTTTAATAAAAAAGCTTATAGATAATTTAGATCATGTCAAAGTGCAGGATAAGTTACAATGCAGCTTTTGCAGTACTGCATTGTCGTTCCCCCTGCAAACAGTAAATTGTTTCCTCGCTATACCTGTCTGCCTGCATCTTTTGGCTGCCAGGAACGTAAGGTTTCAGACACCATAACCTGAGTAGTTAAGATCTTAAAGATTTGGTTCTAACAGAGTGGTCTATTAAGGGTTACCCTCTCTTGTATCCCAGGTACCTGCAGCTGCCCGTGCTGGAGCCATCGCCCCTTGTGATGTGACAGTGCCGGCCCAGAATACTGGTCTTGGTCCCGAGAAGACCTCTTTCTTCCAGGCTCTGGGTATCACCACCAAAATCTCCAGGGGAACCATTGAAATCTTGGTGAGTTCGATAATTATACTGTTTTACACACAGGTATTACTCACAATGCTAATGTGTACTTTAAAAAGGGTAAGATTTGAAAATCTCTGCTTCCGCTAATCACTCTGTATGTCTTTGTCCGCCAGAGCGATGTCGGTCTGATCAAGACTGGAGACAAGGTTGGTGCCAGCGAGGCCACACTGCTAAACATGCTGAACATCTCTCCGTTCTCCTATGGACTCATCATCCAGCAGGTTTATGACAATGGCAGTGTTTACAGCCCAGAGGTGCTCGACATCACAGAGGCTTCTCTACATACCAGGTTCCTGGAGGTGAGAATTGGCTGAAATAATTTGGCATGAGTTGTATCTGAATTTTCAGTTTCTCAAAAGTTATTTTGGCCTCTTAGGGTGTGAGGAATATTGCTAGTGTGTGTCTGGAGATTGGCTACCCCACTTTGGCTTCTGTCCCCCACTCCGTCATCAATGGCTACAAGAGAGTCCTGGCTGTTGCTGTGGAGACGGACTACTCCTTCCCCCTGGCAGACAAAGTATGGTTTTTACATTTTTCATACAGCTCTTGCCATTCTCAGTGTTAACACACGATACTTGACTTGGACTTGAAAGTGAAGTTTTGCATTAACAGAGAACTAATGACATCCTTCACCCTCACAGGTCAAAGCCTTCCTGGCTGACCCATCTGCATTTGCTGTCGCAGCACCTGCAGCAGCTGCTGAGACTGCCGCAGCTCCAGCTGCTGCTGCTAAGGAGGAGGCCAAGGAAGAGTCTGAGGAATCAGATGGCGAGATGGGCTTCGGTTTGTTCGACGAATAAAATACAGCGAACAGAACCACATCTAATAAGAACATGATTCAATAAATAATGCAAGATCCATGTGCTGGTGTTGTCTCTTTATTAGTACAACTAAAAGGAGATTGTAGTAGTCTTTGTGGTTGAAAATGACACTTTGTAGTTGAAATGGAAAGATATAACAAGGGGAGTGAGTCCTTTCATAAGAACATTTCAAAAGCAAATGGACTGTAGACGTGTAGTCATCGTGACAAGTTGAACTGTAAAAGCTCATACATCCAGAATTGGCGCACTGCAGAAATTGAGCACTAATTCCTAACGGGTCATACAACCGGTTCCAAATGTCTGGAGGCCTCCGGCAACGTCGACTTTCTGCCGGAAGCTCATCTGACAACATTTCCTGTTTGGGCGTGTCGTATTTCGGAATAAAATGTTTGAGATGTGTCGTTTCATGTTTACATTAGAATTGTTACATTGAGAAAATAGCAACTCCAACGCATTTATTAGTTTGAAACCCATAATACTAAGTGTAAATGTTGTGCGTTCACTTGCATTTCGAGGTTAAAACTAAATTACTGCCTTGTACATCCGTTTGACAGCATGTCATCTGCAATGTCTTTGGAATGATTTACTCTTGCCAGTTCAGAAATTCTTGAAATGAAATCTACACCACCCTCTACAATTTAATAAAAAAAAAAAAAATCCGGACTCCAGGGGGTAATGCAATTGTCAAAGAAATAAACTTAAAAATTACTGTCGTCACAACATTTTTCCAGTAAATACTCATCTCATTTTATTTTGAAAGCTTTGGGCCGGAAGTTGCATTGCTTTGGCGTGGCTGGAAAGAAATAGACGCGCATTCAGCTAGTGGGGCGAACCTCTGCTATGGCTGAGGTAAGTGTTTTTGACTTATTTGATCTGAAAATACTGCGTTAGATTAATCTTTAATCGGATTTACACGTTTGGTGAGGTTTGTTGCTTTGGGTAATGATTAAAGCTTAGATTGCCATATTTTCTAGCGACGGTATTGGTCGTCAGCGCAAGCTAATATTTTTTAAGCTAACATTAGCCCATAACCGAAGCGGGTGTTGGTTTGAAGTGTAGTTTTTGACAATTTCCAACATTATAAATAGTTATTTTCATCATAGGGTCATAAAAAAGCCAGCTGTTACGATGACTGTTTGCTTTTAGGTTATGTAATGTAGTGTGTGTCTGGTTAACGTTGGATATTAGTACTGTTCGGATAAACAGAGTTTAGGTGTTGTTAGCTTACAACAGATGCTTGCTTTTCCAACCATTCTGCTCATTAAATTAATATGCATAAGAGTAAATTCTTTGTGTAGACCCACAGCTTACAGGACCTCCAGCAACCAGCTGTGTCCTCCAAGGTGTTCATCCAAAGAGACTACAGCTCAGGCACCATATGCAAGTTCCAGACCAAGTTCCCCTCAGAGCTTGAGTCAAGGGTATGTACAGAGTTAACCTCCATGCCATGGTTGTTTCCTCACTGCTTTAAGTTTGTTTTTAAAACTGCTCCTGTGGTTTCAGATCGATAAGCAGCAGTTTGAGGAGACCATTCAGACGCTAAACAACCTGTATGCAGAAGCAGAAAAACTCGGGGGGAAGTCCTACCTGGAGGGCTGTCTGGCTTGCCTAACGGCCTACACCATCTTCCTCTGCATGGAAACACATTATGAAAAGGTAAAACAAAAAAAGGGTTCACATCAGAGTCTTATGTTATGGGTCACTGTACCTCAAATCATTGTGGAACTTCTGCTGAACCATAGCATATTTGGCTCAAAATTGTATGTTTCAAGGCATGACAATGTATATACATGTATATAGTGATTTCTGTGAGATTTTACCTTCATATATCAAATAGAACTATTTGAAAAACGTTCTGTCCACATTTCAATTTTTGAGGCATGAATATCTCAGAATATTATCTATTAAAATAATGAACCCAAGTTTTCATTCCCCCCTCCCCCCTCCAAAGGCCAACTGTCTTGGAGTAGTTTTATAATATAGGTTGTGTTTAAAATGTACTAAGAGGTTTAACAACTTCACAAGTACAGATGTAATTTTTCTTGTGCATGAAAATTAATTTAGCAACACAAATAAGAGGGCATTAATAGCTTGTCTCACGCGACTGGTTGTTGTGTCTACACGCACTGGGTAGTCCGATTAAAGACCCTGACCTTAAATGCCTCTAACCCAAACCTAACCCTGATAACTGCCTCTTAGTGTATTTTAAACTTAACCTGAATTAAATGACTTCTCTAGGGCAACGTGCACACTTACAGAGTGACTGTTAAAAAAAAAGAAAAAAAAAAAGATGGAATGACTCTTACATCGCCCTCTTTCTGTGCTCAGGTGTTAAAGAAGATTGCCAGATACATTAAGGACCAGAATGAGAAGATCTATGCTCCCAGAGGCTTGCTGCTGACTGACCCCATAGAGAGAGGCCTCCGAGTTGTATCCTTAATTCAGCTGCATGCTTACTAGAGCTAAGTTCTGTTATAACAACAGTCATCATGCCCCACAAACCACCAACCCTTGGTCTATTTATACCTATATACTCAAACAGCGTATTTCTGTCACTTTGTGAGCACCTCAGTTACACATTAAGTCAAATATAAATGTTTATTGACTTTATTGATTTCATTTTATATCTCTACAGTAGTTAAGTATGCTTTTGTTCTATAGACAAAGGTGGATTATCTTCAGTTACTCTACCCTTTTTTAAGAATCACGTGAGAATTGTAAGCTGGAGTCATGTGGCAGTGAATCTGGTTAAATTGTGTTGTATATTGAATGAATTGAGAAATGTTGGAAAAATAAATATAAGTAAAAGTAAAATCAGTGTCTACAACCTGTAGATTTTAATAAAAGTACTGATATTTGTGGCAGTTGTTTCAGAAACATTGCAAAAAGAAATCGGAGTATATTTTATGCATTTTTTTCCCCCCTCCTAAACACAGATTATTTTTGTTGATCACATAGCACTTTGTATTGGCCTTAACTTGTTCTCTTCAAGGTTGAAATTACCATCTTTGAAGACAGAAGTATTGGCTCTGGAAGATAAAAGAATCCATTCAGGTGCAGCTTTGATAAAGATTTGACTTCGCTCCACTGTGTTGTTCATTTCTATTGTTAAGGAAATCTTTATAATTCAACTGCATAATATAAAATAAGCCAAGACAACACTAGAAATGTGATTTACTTTCAGTTGTAACAGGGTTCTCTCTCTCCCTCTCTCTCTATTGCTCTACTCTGTAGGTTGAAGACTCCTTATCTTTCTGACAGCACATAATCAGAGTCCCGCTTCACCTAAATGTTGTATAGAATTTTGATCTGATCCTCTTTTTTCCCCCCTGTTATTTATAAGTGCTCTACTTTCTGCCTAACCTTATATGTTTATAAATGTCTTCATGTCTTTTTATACTCATCATGACCTTAGTTGATAAAGACCAGTCTCTATGAATTGTGCCATTGTGTTAAATGCCATTTTTGATTATGGTAGTTTTGTGTGATTTGACTTGTGTGTTTTATAAAAGACAAAGTAAAAAAAAAAAAACCCTCAAAAAACATTACTGCTGTAGAAACAGGTTGGGATGGAGTTGTTGGTATGGTTTGGGGTAGTTCTCCACACAATGTGTTTAGCCACATTACTGTTGTTGGCATTGATGATGCAGATGTTCTATCCGTGTATGTATGTCACCTTTTTTCTTGTGCTGGAGCAGATCATGTCTTTTTCACACTTGCATATTGGGATTTGTGAGCTGAAGTTGGGTGACTTCCAAGATGGAGCATGTTTACCTTTTTAATAAGATCACTTCAATAGTAACATGTCCTTCTCCTTCACTAAAATCTTCCTGAATCGTGCTCATCAGCCCTACATGTTTGTCAAACTTCCTGCAATGTTGCAAACAACATCCCCTTGTTCACAATCACCAAACAGTCCGTGATTGCTGTATATGGTGTTCGGACAACTGGTCTACTTTTCTTACAATTATTATGGTTTATCTAAATAAATAATAATTTCCTGAAAACTGTTGGGCTGCTGTTGATTAATTTCAGAGTACGCATTTATTACACATTTAGTTTTTTTCTTTTAAAAGAGAATGAGATGTGATATTTTGTGTTTGACACATTTCACTCACGATAAATATGAAAACTTTTATTTTGAAGTAGTCAGAGCGGAAGTCCCACTGCGTTGGTCTGACCCAAGTCAACGTTTGTTTCCGGAAGCCAAAGGATACTAGCTACCCTGCGACTTTTATTTGTAGGCGCTTTCCCTTGTTCGAGCTCTCCATCGTGCTGAAACTACAACAAATCAATACTGTACGCTTCAGCCTCAGCTGTAAGAGTATTCGATTTAATATTCACAGTTATTAACCATAGCTAGAAAGGCGGTTAACATTAGCACCACTCATGAATTAATGTTAAGCAAAGAAAGCTAGCTTTGGTTTAACTTTTAATTGCACATGTAAACACCGAAGATGCAGCTAGTTTTACGTGTTTGTTTGGCATTAGCAAACGCTTAATATTGCCTTGTTCAAGTTATGTTGCTGGCTAGCAGTGGTGATCACTGTCACTTTTCATTTTGATTTTTAATTAGGACGAGCGAGGAAGTTCACTTCACCCTGTTGTCAGCAGGACCCGACTTTCTTTCTCCGTCCACCCTGGCGTTCCCCTGTTTCGATGGAGTGTATCTCCCAAAACAAGAAAACAACTTCTTGCATCATGTCCTGGATGAGCTGGAAACATACCAACAGAAAAACAGCCACAACAGGTAAAGTTAAGAAAGATGGAGCAACCCGAGCAGTTTCATCACATGAAGTGATCACTTCCTTCTCGGTTATAGTGATTTATTAGTGAACGTGTTTAGTAAACATACACAGGTTAACACTGTGTAAACAAATGGCACATGTGTTGAAACTCCGGTTTCCTACATTCTAAAGAAAACGAATAGGATAGAAACAGACAGTCATGCCTGATTATCACTGTGCCTTTTGTTTCATTAAGGAGATAATAAACACAGGCACGGGAAATCAAAATATCAGATCAGAAATTAAAAAAAAAAAACAATGTAGAATACTGGGTATCATATTCAGATTTTCTACCACGGAAGCCAGTTGTCTCGATTTGCTTGAACCTCAATTTTTTAATACATTTTTAAATTCTCTTTCTTTACTGAGCTACATTACTGTAACCATTTTCACTCATGCACTTGAGCCTAGACACAAACACAAAGTGAGTTCAGAATCACTTACCCTAGCACTGGCAGTCAGGATGTGATCACATGAAGATGGTTAGCAGCCTGCTGAGTTAACGCAGAGTTTACCCTGTGTGTGCACATTTACTGATAACTGTACTGGCCACAAAAGGGCTGATTTTCCAAATCAAGATTAAACTATTAAACATGTAGCGCTTTGGTCAGTGAGACTGGGAAAAAGTTACTGTATTAATAAGTTTGGCCTATTTGAGGCCAAGAAAATAAGTGAGCAAAAATGCTGAATCTAAGTTAACAGACCTCAGAACAGAACTCTGTCATTAAAACATGGAAGAATCTGATGCATTAAAATCAAGTAGTTTAATAATTCAAGCTTAAAATTCAGTTTTTATTTTTTCAGCTGCAGCCTCAGTGTTGTCTGCCAATCTGAGAATAAATGATAAATATAAAAACAAAATTAAAACGTAGCTTAGTCTATTTGGTTATTTGAAATAAGGTCAAGTACTAATAGGTGCTCTGCTTTACAATCAGATATTGACGCTTATACAGAAATATAATTGTAGTTATAAAACAATAATTAATTATATCAATAAAAGTCAAGGAATAAAGTTACATATGGGAATCTGTATTCAGTACCGTTGTTCATCGGGGAAACCCAAAGTCATTAGAAAAACTTGAGATCCTCTTAGTGTCTGTGCACAGAAATCCGAGGGATCTTCCTGGAATGGTGACACTATTTTCTGGAGAACTGATTCTTTCCAAAAGATGTCAGCGTCTGCATGTCCAAACTGTCAAGTAGTGTTTCAATTTAGGGTCATGGGGTGAACTGGAGCTTTATCCACCTTCCACTGGGCGAGGTGCACTGTTGATGTATTGCCAGTCTAATACATTGGTCGTGCATAGAGACAGACAACTATTCAAACTTAAGGCCAATTTAGAACCATTCATTAACACAGCATGTATACCGTTAGGCTCTGGGTGAAAGCTTAAATACACCTATACAAACACAGAGAGAACATGCAGTGGGCATTTTTCCTGTCCTGTCGCCATGCTAGCCCCCCAATCCTGGTGTTTCCAAACAATCTGAGTCCATAGAATTTCCAAAACTCAATTTTAGTGCTCCTGAAATGCCCGAATAGTATGGGAGCTCAGCATAAAATCAGTTTTAGCCATTATTATGGGGTTGAACTTTGGTTCATAGAGGCAATATTAAAAAAAAGGCACTGCAGCTATGAGAAAAATGTCTAGTCATCATGAAAGCATTATTCTAAGTCCCCAAACTATAATGAGCCTGTTAATGGGTCTAATAAAAACTGTTTAACCAAATATTGAATTGCAAAGTTCTTTCAGATTTATATGTTAACAGTTTACTTTGGAGTTTTCTGTGATTGTGTTTGAAATTTATGTTTTGTGTGTTTGTTTATAACACATCTTTAATGTGTACTGTGATCTTTAAGCCTAATCGCTCCAAGAACTATGTGAATAAAAATGCTGCTGTGTTTACTTGATCAAATAATGTCTGCTGCCTTGTGTGTCCCTGTCCAGTGTGCTGCTGTTTCCTCCCTTACCCAGCAGACTGCGATACCTGATTCACAAAATCATAGAAGACCTGCCAGAGCTCACCACCTTCTCAGTAGGGGAGAGCTGGTGCCGTAGGGTGGTGGTCTGCCCTTGTGAGCTCAGGTTTGTTGGCCAAACTTTGGTCTGTATGTCTTATGCATTTTTGAAAAAGACGTTTATTAACTTTAAGAAAAAATGTTTCTGTAGGAGTGAGGTAGAGGAAGACAGCGACTTGGAGAGCAACAGCAGCTTGTGTGAAGAGCCCCTAAGTATTAGGGAAGAGAGGGAACGCAATATCAAGCCTAAACCTTCAATCCCACCACGAAGCCGAGCACCTAAGAGGCCCGACAAGCCCCTCTACATGCCACGAGCCGCTCGAGAGAGGCTGTCGTTACGAAACTCACAAGGCTCCACAGCTGGCTCTGAGTCATTGAGTTCAGCTTGTGTTGATAGAAGCTCTGTCAACAGTTTGTCTGACTCTTGTACTTGTCCTGAATCTATAGAAAACACAAAGCACTCACTATCTAAACAGGAATCATTCCCCAGTGTAGCAGACAGAGTCCCTAAACTGTCTGCAGACAGTTCAGCAATGTGTCCTCATGAAGAAGAAAAGTTGGTGCTCAGGCTGGATGAAGATGAAGCTTCAGTCTTGGAACAGACTCAGTCCCAGTTTGCTGAACTGACTGTGGAGGAGGATGAGAAGGAGAAGGACGAGACTGCAAGTGTGTCACGCAGTCTCCAGACAGAAGACGCAAGCACAGACAAAGATGGTGTAACTGCAGAGGTCAGTTCTCACAGACTTAATTTCATGGTGTGGATGTATGCATACAGTCTTTTAGTGTTGCTGTACTTGCTGCCTTTTGGATTAATCTGTGCATTTCAGAAACTTAAATATAATGGTAACATTACATATATGTGTTTCTTATTTTAGATCAAGGCACATCTAAAAGAAGGAGTCTCTGTTGCCATTGAGCACATCCACAATGACTACTCTATGTATGAGAATGTTTCCATCGACTCAGACGACTTTCGCCACGTGATTGAGATCTATGACTTCCCGGTTATGTTCAAGACCGACGACCTTCTTGATGCTTTCTCAGAGTACAGGTGAGAGATGACACACCTGTTCACTGCTCTGTCCTTTGTTTCCAGTCATATTTTATTTTACAATGTGGCCCACGTACGAGTGAAAGTTCTCTTTGTGATAGTGTAAAGGAGTTTAATGACACATTTAATCCCTCAGATATTTTAATATTAAAAAAAAGAAAGAAATATAATTTCAACAACACATCTCAGTTTTTCTGCATGATAAAGAAATGCTGCTTTGGGCAAAAAGTGTAAGAAATAAATACGTATGAATGTTACAGAAAAAGTTCTGTTAGGTGTGCAGACGGCCTTTTAATTCAAATGAAATGAAATGAAAATGATCATTTTTGTTACAGAATGTTCTCTTTTTAAAAAAAACAAAACAAAAACCCTTTGAACCTGCTACAAAACCCATAAATTTCCACAGTTGATAGTGAAAAAAACTGGAAATTTCTGTTATTCAATGGTTTGTCTATTAGTTATTTACTTTGGTGTAGTATGAATGGTCATGCATGAGGTCTTTATCAGTGGGAAAAGCTATAAAACATGTGAAAACACAGTTAAATGTCTAAAATTTACATCCTCCTTCCCATTTTCCAAAGCTGTCCAAGATTGCTAGGCCAGATTGGCTGATCCTGGCCCCCAGACCTTATGTTTGACACCCTTTGTCTAGAGTGTTCTGCTGTGAAACCATATATAACCATATATAATTCATTGTACACAACAAATCTGTCAATGCTTTCAACTGTCACCTTTAATATGAAACGTACATGAATGTATATATTCTAAAAATGTCACTAAAAACTGAACCATAATATGGTACAATTACACAGGTATATATTACTTTAGCTATCTCAGTTTTCGTTGAAACCGTCTGATGTAAATCCAGAAAATATCTCACCCTCAACCACCTGATGTGGCCTCAAAATTGCTTAAAGTGCTCTCTGTCTGCCTCAGTGATGGTGGAATGAAGATCAAGTGGGTGGACAACACACACGCTTTAGGGATTTTTTCCAGCGAGTCAGCAGGTGAGCGCTTTCACTGCACGATGAATGAGATGTTGGGTTTGAGGTTTAAAGCTTATGATGTGAATAAAAAAAGAAATGTGTCTTCTTACAGCACTCCATGCTCTCTCTATCTGCCACCCACTGCTAAAGGCGCGAGCACTGGCTGATGGGAGTAAAAAAGCTCAAGGCAAGGCCATCAGACGAGCAGGTGGGAGATCCATAGCAGCGATATATAATGTATAATATGGCGTTTTTGGTTTTTTTTTAACAATATGGTTGTTTATGTGCCTCCTTCCAGAGTTCATCCAGCCAGTGAAGGAACGTCCGAGGACAGACTGTGCTGTTGCTAGGCGGATGGTAACCAGAGCCTTGGGCATTCAGGGGCGAGGCAGAGTGCAGCGATATTGAGGAGTGCCAACATCCACTACAGGTGAGCGCGCTAATAACAGCGACAGGTTAGGTTTTAGGTTCCCGCAGCTCACATGTTGGAAATATTTTTATGACACAGAAGCACTTGTTACTTGTCAAGCATTTCATTTTATTGAAAACATAATGCTTTCCCACATTCATCCATGCATACAAAATAAAAACAGACAGCAACCAACAAGTATCCTTGAATTGCCACATTTAGAAAAACAAAATGTACAAAACCACGAAGAGGCATTTTCACATACATGTGTGGTTGTTACAGCACTTCCACAATGTAATCAAATTCCCTGATGGTAATAATTTAACACAACTCAGACACCGATAAAGAAAGGGAGAGGATGTGCAGAACAAGAAGATGAAAATGTGTGTGTGGTGTGAATAAATTAAAAATATTTTCAGAAATGTATGTGTCAAGTATGTGAAAGGCTCTTTGCAAGATGTTGGTACATTAAGTGCACGGAGGCTCTAATAGAAATTTTAAAATGAATCCTGTTTTCAGTTTGTTATAATGAATCCCTCTGAGAGCAGGAGTTACTTATCAGACATGCTGTATCCACAGATTGTAGCACATTGCTCTGCAGAGATAATCATAGTCATGTAATGTATTATTATTAAAACTGCTCACAGTTTTGAGTCAGTAATTCCTTTAACTATTTACTGTTGAGGCAAATGTCTCTCGGTTCAGCTGCGAGGCAACAGTACAGGCTGTAGCACCAGATTAAGCACAACACTATTTTCACCCGTTCAAACAGAGCTCAGTCCAAGAGTCGTGGTCTCTCATGTCGTGATTTTTCTTTGGTTTAAAATGTTCTCCCAAACACTGGAAACTTTTACGCAGGCGGCCCTCGTTGGCATGGGTTATTTAACGAGTTACCTGGCTACAATCCTCATGGCATCTCTCCTGGTAAATAAACATCAGATCAAATCTACACTGTACTAACACTTTTTGAACATCTGAATGCAGTTAATGGTTTAGTAAGCAAGCATTTCATTTTCCCATTGAGTCATTGTTTATTGTACCAGATGAGCCCAGAGCTCACAACAATCCAGCACTGCTCCAAGGAAGCACATCTGCCCAGGCCCCCCTCTAGTGGTTGTCAAATATTAGTCTGCACCCCCCCATCCACACCAATGTTGACCTGTCCTTCTCAGGTCTACCTGTGAGAAAGCTGGTTGGTAAGCAATCCAGGAAATGTTTCCTCCGTTTCTGAACTCAGTGTGCCACCTGTTAAGTCAGACAGGAAGAGGACAGTGAAGAGATTAGCAACAAAAGCCAAATGTTTTAGTTAAAGATCTCCTTGGCCTGTAAATGGTAAATGGCCTGTATTTATATAGCGCTTTACTAGTCCCTAAGGACCCCAAAGCGCTTTACATATCCAGTCATCCACCCATTCACACACACATTCACACACTGGTGATGGCAAGCTACATTGTAGCCACAGCCACCCTGGGGCGCACTGACAGAGGCGAGGCTGCCGGACACTGGTGCCACCGGGCCCTCTGACCAATTAAATCCTTATTAAACCCTTTATAAAGCTCCCGGGTAAACAGATGAATGTTAATTAAAGACAGTAACAATTGCTTTAAAATGGATAAAAGTGCACCATTTGTTCATGAACGGTGATGTAATGTGATGATAAAGTGATAGCACGGCTATAAAAAAAAATCCAGTTTGTGATTTTTTTTTTACACTAAATTAGTAAAACCTTTGTCTAAAGACAGACTTTGTCCTTTTGTTTTCTACAAAAAGGTCCAGCAGAGGTCTGCCCTCCTTTCACTTCCTTTCCTTTCTCTGACTCAAAAGTGGCCATGTTTGAATCTGTGACCATGCTGAGTGATGACTGCTCACCATCACTGATCAGCACAGCAGGCACAGTTAAGAAGAGGCCTGAGAGTTTAATGCCCATGCCGCCATCATCATCATCCATCCTGAATGATCTTTGAGCAGGAGCTGCTGTGCTGTATTTGAAGCTGACCTCTGACCTTTGTACATTACTACGGTGGTGCCTCTTTTTCACTGTTAGCCTGACTAATAATGCAGTTATCATAGTGATTTCAGATGGGAGGCTTATTTTGATTTTATTGCATGCTGACTCAGAACCTGAAATTTCTTTCAAGGGTGTTTGATTTCCAGGCAGGTGTTTTTTTTTTTTTGTTTCAGATTAATTGGAAGGATCCATGGATGGATGAATGTGTTTTTTTCCCCCCTGTTCTCACCCTGCTGATGCAGGTGATGAATTGGTTGTGTAATTCTACAGAAGTATTCATTCCTTTTTAACTTCATTTGAAGTATCTCAGGATTTGGTCAGAGAAGTACATTGTGTATAAGAGTAATGCAGATCCGCTAACAAACAGATTTCATAAATAAGATAAAACACTATTTGTTTTTTTTAATTCTAAGATTTTAAGTTTCCGTTTCTGTTTTAAAAAACACTTTTTTTTTAAAGTTGTATAATAATAGATTGTTACCTGTGTAATTAACACACAAATACTTAAAGTATAAAGTTCTTCACATTACAGGAAGCTTTGGTAAGGAGCTTTGAAACGTTCAGTGTTACCTGTTCCTCTAATGTTATGTTGGCTTGTTTTAATGCCATTTTTTGTCACTGATGTCTCATCAAACATCTCCTGTTTGTAAAATATCAAAATGTCATTGAGAAACTGTAAAAGTTTGTATTTAGTAAAGGTTCTACATAAAAAGGAGGCTTCCTCTGAAATCATCCTCTGTGCCTGTGAGTCAATTAAATCTAAATCTATTGAGTCGTTTCGGTGCTAAAGACGATTCTGCACAATTCTGTGAAAACAGGAAAACTACAAGTTTAATGTCATATTTTATATGACATAAGAAAAGTTTTTATTATGTAGACCTGTCCTGCACGATCCCAAAGTTAAAACTGCTGACTATGCTGCTGTGAACTGGGCACTTAAACATCACACAGATACAGTAGAACAGTTATTTTTATAAATGGTCAAATAAGGTTAGGAGAAGGGGAGTTAGCATTTAACGCTCAGACTATTCAGGTGCAGACTCTTTGTGGCTGAAAACCTCAGTATTAAACTGAGTTTGTTTAAATGTAGACCTTTCTAAAGTACAGTCCCAAGCACCACTATTTTTTTTTACTGAAGAATATTTCGTCTTTAATGCAGAGGGTAAAAAGATCCCTTTTACCTGTATGACAGTTATATGTCCACATCCGATGCCCATCGTATCGGGAGCGGCACTTCATTATGTTGTTAGTGTAATCTGATTCCGCGACCTCATGGTTTGGGTTAATTACAACCTGGAAGAAGGAAAAACAATGGTTGTTAAAGCATTTCTCTTGACACATTTCAAGTCTTTAATTAGTTTTTATGAGAACCAAATAACACAAGTGTAAAGACCAGCAATAGAATAAGATGATAATAGAATGACTGATAATGCACAAAAGAGACTGAAAGAGTTCATCCTTCATCTTAGATACTATAAATCTATGCTGGGCTAAATTTGTTCTAATATAAAAGTTTGACTTTAACCAACTCCTGCTCATTTGGTTTAGAACCGCAATCAGAGGCTCCTTGGGCTTACAGCCAGAAACAGGCAGATGCAGAGCTGTGGAAACTGTTCGTGCCTGTTTGATCTAGCAGACTCTGCTGGCTGGAGATGAGACATCTTTCCAGCAGCAGATGTGCCGTGTGGACTACAACCAGACAGCCACAGCAGACGTTTTACCTGCAAGATGTAGTCGCCGGGCTTCACGTCTGTGATGTCGATCCACTGGCAGTCAATGTCATGCCTGTAGGTATCCCAGCAGCCAACAGTGATGCCCTGTGCGCCGAAATTTGCACACTCGTACCTCTTTTGAATTCCTGGATTAGGAAAAGGTTACAAATTTTGTGATGAGGTCACGCTTATGCAGCCCAGTAAGCTCATTTCTTTCATTAATTAAAAAACATACAATAGATTACTAATATTATTGTATTTGAATGTATAATTTGCTAATATAAGGAGTGTCTGTATTTACCCTCATCACAATAGGTGTCTTCAAGACAGAAGCTGGCCTTGTGGCCCTCTGCCACTTTAGTGCCGTTCAGACTCATCAAGTCATAGTGGGTGAAAACTTCCATACTGTGGTAATGCCTTGATTATAAAAAAAAAAAAATCATTTCACACTAATATAAATGTTTGTAACATTTACACTTTTATCTAGTAGCTTTCCTGTCAGATAAGTTTGGCTTCCTCTGAATTTTTACAGGAAAAAGCAAAAAGTTTTCCGTTTGCACATATCTGTTCCAGATGCGTCACCTGTGACAGTCGTGCCAGACCCACGACTGAGGTGATGCCCGCGGTCTGAAGTCTGACTGGCCATTGTTGTGGATCTGGGAGGAGAAGCGAAGAAGGCGGCGGTAGGAGCTAGGGTCAGCTTTGTCAGCACTGCCGGACAGACAACGCTCTTCATGGGCACACTGCAGAGCATACATGGGTCTGTCCTCCAGATATGTGGTCTGCTCCACAACCTGAGCGTTCAGGACCAAGTCAGGGGCCGCTGCGAGCAACAAGGAATCGTGCTGATTTAGAGCATGAGGGTGCACAGAAACTTACACTGAAACTTTTATTACATTTATATTGAACAGCTACAAAACTACAAGTGTTTCATTCTTTTTAAGTGACCCAGTCACAACCCTCAGTCAGCATGTATTATACCAATGTCCTCAAACTATTTTTCAATTTCCACAATAAATACTTTAGAAACATAGCTTCTAACCCATGTAAGGTTCTAAATATATATGTTATGGTTTTCTGCAATTTCTTACTCATTGTACAAGAGACCCCAGCAGCAAAGCGTCCACCTCCTTTGGGACAGACAACATGTTTCCCGTGATGCAGGCACTGCTCCAGAGTCAGCTCAGTTCCTGAACACCTCACCCCGCTCATCACCACAGCATCAGCTGATGAGTCTCCTTGCCAGTACCATGTTTCCTGTTATAAGAGAAGCACAGGAAACACATTATACACTACACAGCATCAAGACTGATGCAAAGCTTGATACCCCTGTGTTACTGTTAAAAAGTTCAAAAACAGAGCTTGGCTATAACAAAACTCTCCAGCAACATATCTACTACAGTCCTGTATGTTTGTTTAATCTATACAAAACTTACTGCTGCTAAGCTATGCATATACAGCTAGGCTCACTTCTTTCTGTTAGCTGCAATCAAACAGATCAGCCTCCTCAAAGTGGTGTGGAAACAACATAATCTTATTTGTCCTCCTGTATTTAATTTTCAGACTTGCCATACCAGGTGTCCCACAAGCCAAATGTAGTCTAATCAAAGTATCTAGTACCCACACAGGGAGAGATGCTCTCTTATCCTCTCACGCCTGACTCAGCCTTATTACAACATTTTGCAGACCACAGGGAAAACCTTCTGTTAGGAAAACTCATACTTTCCATCATCTACCCAGGAAGTGGAGGAGTCATGAGAAGTAAATTAAGCTGAGGGATATGGATGTGGGAGTATTTGCTGGTGGGCTGAGGAGAAGGACAGACATAAAGCTGTAAGCTCAGTGTCATTCTTTCCATCTGGTGGTGGGGTTTGCCTGGAGAAGCAGTTAAAAGTCAGACAGGAAAGAGGCTCTAGAGGGCCAGAGGTCCTGCTCTGTGATAGCAAAGAGTTAGTCATCTATTACTCTTAACACGATAACCCTTACGTAATGATAACTTACAGCTTTCGGTAATAAAGGGGACATGTTATTATAATGCCTGGACTGGACTAGATGACTTGGCATAGATAGGCACACTTTAGTCAGATAGCCCCCCTGCTGCTATAAATGCACCTCCCCATGATTCACACATATACTTTCCAGAAGATTTTAAACCACAAATGCAAAATGCTTTTAAACAGAAAAATAAAAAACCTAAGAGAGGTCTTAACACATCTCTCACATCATATTGTAAAGGGAGTTTGGGGTCTTCTTTAAAAATCAGGAAGGAAACGTAAGCAGGACAAGAGTAACGCTAGGAAGTAATGCCAGGGGCTTTACTGGTGGAGCGTCCACTAAACTTCAAACAAAATAAATCAAGCTCCTTCTCACCGCTTCCCTGCCCTCCTGTGCTCACTGTGTGCATTTGATGTTTGTAAGGAAGTGATGTCTTTCTTTTGCCCTCAGGGATCAATAAAGCTCAAGCTTATTAAAGTGAGAGTTAATGGTATTCACTGACTTTGAGCATGCTGAAAGTCTGTGCTGCAAAGATAAGCTCATTTTAAAAACGATTGGATGTAAGAGGGCTTAAAGGAAAACCTTACCTGAAAAGCATTGCTGGCAAAGCCCAAGCCCAGCTGTCTGCACACTACCATGGCCTCCATAGTCCCCCAGCTGTCACTGCACACCGTGCCCCACACCAAAGAGCCATTTCTCTCCCCCAGGACCTCCACACGGCCCTCATATGGGTTACGGCCGCCACTTAACCGAAGCTGAGGGAAGGGATATATACATTTAGGCATCTCCTGAACTGTTACACACACACAGTTTTTTGTTCTATATGGTAGACAGAGTTTACTCACTCTATTGTGGAAGCCCATGGCAGGAACATTACATTTGACTGCTGCATCTTCCTCATGGCTGCAGCCCAAAGAGTTAGGGTTGAAGTAGCACTCGGTCAGAGACTTTTCGAAACCGGAGCACTCCACCTCGTTCATGTGGACCGGTCCAATGCCTACAGGTACACATTAGGCACATTAACAAAGAGTACTGCTGTCATAAACTCCCTGCTGAGGTATTCATATTGTGTACATTACAGAGGAGAAAAGCTAGTTTCAGATTACTGGACAAAAGACGTGATCAATTTGGGTCACACAATGGTTTTTACAACCCTGTTTCCAAAAACGTTTGGATGAATTTACTGAAAATAGTAGATTATTGGATTTTGATCGTATTTTGAAAAATATAATTTTGTATTGAAATGGATTCCAGGAAAATATTTAGTTTTTGTTGTACCTGTCCCAACCTTTTAGTGACATGCTGTGCAATGTAAAACAAAACAGACAAAGAAACAAAACAACTCTTGGGAAATCACGACTAATGATGTTAATTAGCAACATGACTAAAATAAGTCCCCGGTCTGTGAAAGACCGCAGGACTTAGTATCATTAAAAAGCACTCTGGGGAGATGTCTGTTTGTATGGGGCAAGGCCAAAAACCAATATTAAATGTCTGTGTTCTTTGGACCGTTAACATTAAAAACAGACCCAGTTTTATAGTGGGAATTTGGAATTTCCGAAAGACAATGTGAGCAAATCCAGTGTTTAGATGGCACTTCAAATGCAAGTTTAAATTCTACCAGGCAAGGAAAGAACTTGAAAAAGATTCAGAATCGCATTTGCTTTGTCTGAGTCCAAGCTCATTTAAAATGGACTGAGATCAAGTGGAAAACTGTCCTGTGGGCAAACTAAAAACAACTGAAAAAGGAAAGGCCACCATCTGTAATGGTCTTGTGACACCTTACTGCACTTACTGTGAAGGCTCCATTAATGCTAAACAACACTTATAGATTATGGAGCAATGTTTGCTGACATTCGCATCTTTTTCAGAGAAGTTCTTCAATATTTTAGCAAGACAATGAAGATGTATTATTACATGTCCCTACAGAAAGAGTCCAGGTGCTAAATTTCAGTTTAGACATGTAACCTGATGGAAACGATAAAGGAGGCCTGAACTTGTTCAAACCTGTGATGCAACACAGCGATAAACATGCCTCTATTCTGTTTTTTTAAATTTACATTTTGCTGCTAATTTAAAATAATAATTTTTTTTAATAAAGCAATAAAATTCTCAAGTGAAACAGTTGACATGTTTTCTTTGCACTTCTTCAGTTTAAATCTATGGTTCGAATTGCATTCTGCTTTAAACGGCATCCTAACTTTTTGGGAACTAGAGCCGCAGGAAACACAAGCTTTTACTGCCAACTACTACAGACTAAAACAGCAGCTGTCTTACCTACCAGAGTGTTTTGTCTGTCCAAAGATATGTACTTATACTGCAAAGGAAACAAGCAGTCGCCTATGTCAAATGAAAATGAGACACGTAAGGCCTGTAAAAAATACAAATTCTCTCTCCACGTGGCACAGTTTCCACAATAACATGTGAGTGCTAACTTTATGCTGCTACTCTTCCCGTGAGATTGAGCAGGAATGTGATATAAGCTTGCAAAATAGTGACGGGGCGCCAATAGAGAGGTATAATTTAGTGGAACAGCAGGAACACAGTGCCATTGTAATCATGCAGCCAATATTAAGGTTTGACAAATGACTATAATCCGTGAAATCTATTTTATAATAACATGCATTTAAAAAATTACAAAATAGGATACATTTAGAAATTATTAAGCCCATCAATGCATAACACAAAACTGCTACACAAAGAGCGAAATCCTCTACCAGCTGAAAAAAGTAAATATGACATCCAGAAATTCTTCTTTTCATCCACTTCCCTCAATAGAGTAGAACAAATCCGGAAATCTACCAACATGCTTGTTTAGTCCACTTTGTTGACTTCTGAAAACAAACACAACAAGGTATTTCAAGAGTGTGTGGTGCCATCTTTGGATCCAGTGGTCAGCTCATAAAAAAACGAAAGAAAAAAAACGATCCCTCACATAACCTCGTATTTTCTCCAACAAAGAATTCCTTTTCTGTAACCCATAAAAGCTGTTCTCTGTACTGGAACATTTTGTGCACGTTTCTGTTTTGCTATGAGAATCAGGCAGAGAAAAAGGCAACTGTTCCAGTGAACATGTGATTCTCATAAGGCTGTGGTATATTTCATTTCACAGAATCAGGTCTTGGGTCAATGTATAAACATGAATGTGCTGCTCGATACATTCCCTAATGCCTTGATGTGCTGACTTAAGGTCTAGACTGACTGAGGTGAGAAAAAAAACAGACTGATCAGATTTAAGGTGGAAGGTCTCCAGTCCCGAGTCCCACACCTTTCATTTTCACAGCTGGGAATGAGGTCTGGTCAGGCTGTATTTGGGCTCTTGCTGAGTAAAACAATTTAAAAAGAAAATAATTCTATACCTACAACTATAGTTGTGTACCACTATATGCATCAATAATATGCTAGTGACAAATCTGTGAGTACCTTGTCCCATTCGGGCGCCAGTCAGGGCCTCTTTGGCGCTGCCGAACCCCAGCTCTCGACACACCACGGTGGCAGTGCGAATGTTCCAGTTGTCGTCACACACTGTTCCCCACTCTCCATTCTTCAGGACTTCCACTCGCCCCTCACCTATCATGGCACCACCCCTTAGACGTACTAGGGGTTGCTATGGAAACAGTACAATAAAAAAGCTAAAATTAGTGGATATCTTACAGAGAATGACCTTAAGGATTATAATTGTTATTACATTTTGGAAGAAAACTAGAACAGTTTAATGGATGATTGGATGAATTCATTTATTTATTTTTTTAGCTTGAAAACACTAAGAGTGAGCCTGAAAAGTTTACAAAACTAGACCTTCTTAATGATCTCAGCATCCAGTGAAGCAACACGATGGTTGATTGGCTATTAATACCCAGTAAATGTTGTAATCCATTACTGGACTTCTATGTGAATACTGAACTATGTAGACAAACAAGAAATGTTTGTGCGTCTTATAATGCAGTGTAAACATGCAGCAGTATGCTCTATTTGTAAAGCAAACAGACTCTAAATTGAGCTTTCATGTCTCTCTTTTAAGATAAGTGAGTAACTGTGGCTAATCTAGAAGAAATACAAACATTTGCATTATGACAAATTTCAACTACAGACAGAGACATGTGACAACATAAACAAAACCTAAGTAAAGTTTATGATTTTTGTCCTGCAAAGAAGTCTTCCAGAAGCGATTAACCTTCAAAAAATATGAAGCTGATGTGATTAAAGGTTAGGCTTTCAAACCTAAGAACACTGTACCATCTACAAAGCATGGTGGTGGTAGCCTCATCTCTCTGGGAATGTATTAGACTACCTCCAACAACAGCTAGATGGCTAAAAAAGTGGGCGCTCCAACAGGACAATGAGCCCAAACACACATCAAAACTCGTTTTGGATTGGACAAAACAAGCTAACATTAATAGCCAAGACATTCATGTCCATAACGAGGTGTAGTTATGGTGTAGTTATTTAATTATGTATGGTAGTTATGTGGTGACGTGTATATAAGAAATACTCCATGTACTACTACTTAGTCTAAGAAAACCAACTAAACACTACCCTTTTTTATGCCACATGATGTCCCACAGACAAATCTTTTCTCTTCGTAGAGTTTATAATAGACAGTGTCATGAACGTAGATCAGTATAAAGATGTCTTTCCTTTTACAATCCAACCAAGGCCAATTTTTGTACCTTGTTAAAAAAGCAAGTAATGTAATATGCACCATACACACATCAAGAATGAATGTTGACTTTTGAAACTAAGACTTTGTATAGTGTGTTTAATCTGACTAACCTCCACCCTGTAGGCTTTTCTGAACCCGATGCTGACGCTAGGAGCAAAGACCCGTCCAGGCACACAGCTGACCACTACAGGCATGCCCTTTCCACAGGTGCTGTTGCCTTTCTTCTCTATCTCTCGGCCCAGTTTACAATCAGAAAGGTCAGCCTCGTTGCCTGTGCAGTTGATAGAGAAGCCCCAGTAGTTCTTCTTTCGACGGCTGGCCAGCAATCTGAGAAAGAATCATAAAGTAAAACAAACTATTACAACATATAATGTCAAATTTTGGGTAATTTTGCATGATTTACGAACCATCTTAGAAAACACTTCATATTTATTCCTCTCTTTGGTTGAAGAATGACACATGCCAACATTTTTCCAACCACTGGTATTAGTTGATGCCAAAAGTAACAGATTTGTAACTTTCCAGGGAAAGGAACGTCATTATTGTTATGGTCCTGGGTCTTGGACTCAGCTTTTGAGGTTGCTCTGGACTCTTTGATTGTTGTATTCTTTTAGTGCATCTGACTTTGTTGTTTATAGTTCTTAATTTACGGTTTGTTGTTTGTTCTCCTACATGTCCAGTCGTCACTGTCTCATCTCTGTGCCCTGTCCTCTTTTCCCCAGTATTTGTTTACCTCCAATTTCCAGTCATGTTCCCATGTTTTTCTCTGTGTTTCATCCTTGGTCTTCCCAGTCTGTCATATCTCCTTAATATCCGTTCCAGTGTCAAGTTCACGTGTCTTAGTCTGAGTCTGTGTGCGAGTGTTACTTGCTGCTTTGCTTTGATAATCTCTTGTCTCGTGTGTTTGATGTTTGGTTCAGCTTCTCCTGTCTCGTTAGTTTTGCTTTTGTTGAGCTGTGTTCCCATTTGTCTCCACTCCTGTAATCACCCTCCCGTGTATTTGCTGTCTGCATCGCCCTCTGCTCGTTGTCGTGTTCTCCCTTATTGTGGGTGTTACTTTTGTCTGTTTGTTAGTTTAGCTTCTGTTCAGTTTGTAGTTAGCCTGCTTGTTTGTTCCACGTTCCGGTGTTGTTCTGCTTTTGTTTTTCAGTTCAAACCTCTGTTTGCCAAGTCCTTCATTACAGGTCCACTCCCTGCCTTTAGTAGACCCCAGACTATGGGATAATTATAGTCAATATTTATATTTATATTCACTACTATTGCTGTGTTCTGTCATACTGCTTAAAAGCTTAAAGTTGGATTGGGAGAACTATGAAAGAAGTGATGTGTGTAGTTAGCCTGCTTGTTTGTTCCACGTTCCGGTGTTGTTCTGCTTTTGTTTTTCAGTTCAAACCTCTGTTTGCCAAGTCCTTTTATTTGTCTTTCATATTAAAAGACAAATAAAAGATTTCACCATTCTTTCTTACACATTACTAAAATCATAAGCAGCTGTTTTGGGGAATGGACATTTTTATTTTTTAGTGAGAGGAATTCAGCAGTCTTCTCCTTTTTGCTGTGAAGCACAATGGGAGTATTGTGAAAATACCTTAACATTCCTATGACCCCAAACTTGAATGGAGGTAATCAACTAGGGGTCACTGAAGAAGCCAACAAGAGTGGACCCTGAAGCAGCATACCATGTAGTGAAACCAGCAGGAGCTTTATTTACAACCTTTTAGTCCTTAAACCTTGTTTAGAAGTTTAAATTTAAATTCAAGTTGGTATGAACATGAGGGCAATACACAGCCTTTTAAAGTGATGCCAAATTTAGATTGAGAGAGTGAATCATGTGAAACCACAGCAGAATCACATGTTTTACAACCACATCAGCTTTATCATCTCAAGTAATAAACAAAGTTAAACGCTGGTTTCATTTTCCATATATTTCCTTTGGTTGAAATGCATTACTATCAAATTAAATGATCATGATTTTCTTTGAATGAACGCCACCTTCTTTGCTTTGATCTTACCAGATCATTGATATCCTTACCCAGAAACATCAATGAGAAAATCCAGTTGCAGACCGGCTCGGCAGTACTTGTAAATATATTCTTGTGTCTTTCAGGTCTCGATTTCACAGATTTTTTGGCTTTAGATGCCAGCACACAGACTGGGAGAGAGATTTGCTCTTGTGATTGCTTTCTCATGTGCAGCAGCTACAAAACATCTGTATTCCGTTGTGTCAGACTGCATGTTGCCTGTGACACTTGAAAAGCTTTGTGATAAAACCACTGAGGCGGAAAAGATAGAGCCAGAAGAGCCACTGTTTCATAATGTACTGCACTCATCCTGCATATGCCAAAGCTTCCTCTGGTGGTGTTTGGCTTCTTGTCAGGAATCTACAGGCCCGAGTGTGTTTACTCTGATAGAAAATGGATGAAGGCGTGAGTGACGGCCACAGTAAACAAACCTGGTTATTATGTAACGTTTCATAACATCAGGCTAAACATTCTTAAGTAAACTAGGCAGTAATAAAGTTTTATGTTTCCTGCCAGAAAATAATATGATATAGTTTATAAATGGATTGTTCAGCCTGGTTTGATGTTTTACACCAGTGTGAAATTGAAAGGATTCATATGTAGCGCCACAATAACCTGCGCTGTATTTAGCCAGACTAAATGTTAAATGTTTAACTCAAGTCTAGTTTTTTCATTACATCTAGTTGAAATTGTTTAAACCCTAATGCTGACCCCAGCAACATTACTCACTTGTAGGGTCTGGTATTGAAGCGTTTCTCCCCAGGGAAGCCCTGCATGCCACAGATGACCCTGCTATTCATCTGGTTCCAATCCTCATTGCAGATCTGCCTCCACTTGCCTCCGTCTTTTACCTCCAGAAATCCCTCAGTAATGGGAATCCTTTTTCTGTGAGAATATGTGGCCCTGATTCTCACCTCTTCCACCTGTACCGTCAAGCCCTGACAAACAGAACAGAGATAATGTTTCATGGTCTCCTGTATATAACACATGTAAAAACACAGAGTATTATACTTTTAGTCCAATGGAAAAAAATGACCTCTGACTACAGTATGACTTTTTATTCAATTGAATATTGCAAGTTTTCCAGAATTTCTAATAAATTTGCAACAGATGGCTGTGGTCTATTGTAGATGGATAGGGGTGGGCAATTACTTTTCTCAATAGGCCACAAAAAACAAATACAAAACAAAACAAGAAAGAGTAGATGTAACAATTAGGCTCTAATTGTGGCCCCTTGGGAACATTAATTGCCCAGACTTGGATTCGCACATATTGGCAAGCTTAGCTTATATTTTCTATTTATTATATAAAGTTCCCATCAACTTGCGTAATGATATTTTTGCATAAGCCTCTTCACCACCCCACCATCAAGAGTGAATTCTGTTTCACTGACACACAGACAATGAGGAGAAAAACTAGTGTCTCTGCAAATGCACCATAATGTTAAGGTCTAAGTTAAACTCAGACCAACAGATGGCTTTAACTCTGTCTGCTTATGGGTCTAGAAGTGGAGTCAAGTCCCCCCTTGACAGGAGAAATGCATCAGGTATTAGCAGTTATTCAAAACATCACAAGGCTCTGAGATCACTGTCTGTCAACAGAATGACTTGTGTGAGGCACACACTTCAATTCATAGTTTTGTCAAAACTGGCAAACAGTGTTTGGATTTCCTCAGAAAAAGCGCTGAAAGGGAATAGTTCATACGTGACAAGTTGCTGGGTCTTTTATCAATGTCACTATTCTCTGTCAGGAGCAAAGATGAAACAGGCAGAGCACAAAGGGATACATACAAGTCTTTTCCCTTTGGCCAAATCTGGAAGGAATGTAGGTCACATGTATTTTTAAAAGACCTCACATCTCATATTTCATAAGATATGAACATACTTGCGTGCGATACAAAGCAAGTATGACTGCAGAAGTATCAGAAAATGGGAAGCAGTGAAACAAAAAGTTTAAAATCCATGCAATCCATGACATTTTGTAAAATTCAATTTTAAGCAAGTTAAGGCTAAAGACAGAAGATAGGGCGAGCAAAAAGTGAGGTTGGAGAATGTGCAGAATAGCCCAAAGCTATCTACTGAGGGCTGTAAATGCCGGTCAGAGCGAAGGCCACCGGTGCTCACAATTAGCATCATGTGTGCCGATACAGCAAAGAATGGTACCCTTTGACCTAAGGGCTTTAGCAGCTACCTAATAACTCTGCCTTCCTTCATTTCTCTCCATGAGCCAAGTGCTGCCGTTTGTTCCTGACTGAGTGCGAAGTTGCACCGAGGGTGCCAAAAAGAGCCAAAACTCTGAGCTGCTCTGTGGTATGCTGAACTCAGTAATTTTATAACAGCCAGTTTCTTCAACATTGAAAAACCCCAACATTCAGGCATGTCTCCCAGAATATCAAATGTTTGCCCACAGGGTGGTTTCCTGAGATGGCGTCAGCCTCAGGGAATGTTCAAGGCTTCAGGGTCTTGCAGGGAAGGAGGAGCCTCCACTAACACTGCTTCAGCAGTGACCCTGGTCCTCCCTCTGACCGCAGTGGTTAGAGTGGGTAAAAACCACTCTTTCATGAGAAGATTCCTGCTGGCCATAGCATGACAGAGTGTTTTCCGTGTCTAGCAGGGGAAGGTGAGGAGACATGACTATGATCACGCAGCTGTCTCTCTCCAATTAAAATGTAATCATAGGATTTTAGATTGTTTTTTTAATTCATAATAAACAAAGAAAATAAAAGAACGTGCCACAACAAAAACAAAAAAGACCAAGTTCAATAAATAAATAGCCAAATAAATAAATAGTAAGAAAAATCACTCAGATATGATGTTATTAAGACACATCTGACCATTGTTGCATTTGGCTCGGAGGCAGGAAACTGGCCTTCTGAAAGTGTGAGCTGAAGAGAAAAGGACAGATATGCACAGCTGGGATCAGCCTGGGCGTCCCCCTAACTTAGCATAATCCTGTTTGGCCTAGGCCCAACTCGATACACTGGCCACATTTGAGCACTTTTTCAAAGAGAGCCAGAAATAAATAAATAAATTTCAGCACCTGTGTTGGAATAAGACAAACTGTTATGAGTTACACAGCTACAAAAATGCATTATCCCATTACAACAGAAGAAAATACAGAATCACTAAAATATACAGAGGGAAATACTTTAATAAGTGAGAAGATCAATACCACTGGTGTGGTAAATATGAGTCAGTTCAAAGCCTACAGCCAGTTTTGGATCTGTTTAAGAGCATGGTTTGTATCTAACTAAGAACACGATGTGCTTCAGAGACTGGCAATTTTTTTTTTAAAGAACTGTAGATGATTTTGTTTATTTCCACTAGCTGTCTCAAACTTTTCACTTTTGAGTAAATTTTATGTAATTCTTTCCAGAAAGTCAAAGAAAAACAGGAAACAACAACAACGAAGAAAAGAAATAAGTATATTTCCTAAAGTGTCAACATATTCCTGAAGTGCTCAGTAGGATTTATATTTTGATTTTATCTGAATCAGTGTGACGTGACAAACAGACCAGTCCAAATAGGTACTGGGTGAAAGCTTTTCCTCCTACCGATTACATTGAGGTTAATACGAGCATTTCTACAAGGTTACCTCATCTCATTTCCCAACTTCCTGTAATGATTTACTCATTCTACAGCTTTTTTTAAAATCCAAAAATAATAATTCATATAGGGGTTTTTTGGCTTGTAAGTAACAACTGAAAAAAGTGAACATCCTTCCTTCAGATCTATTCGGTGCTAGTCTGTGAAGTGAGCTCTGTCCATTACTGAACTATTTCCAGCTGGGGAGCAGACTGTTTTTCTGACTGGGACCCCTCTCAGAATGTAAATGTGTGGACATGAGCCTGTGGTCTAGCCGGTGACTAATGCTTCCACTACTGTGCACTTCTTTCACTTCAATCAGCTTTCCAGATCCTGCTGCACGTTCATCTACACGTGCCCAACTCATCCCCCGCCTGCCCCGCCCAACGGTACACAGCAAGTATGAATGCTAATCAGCCAAAGTTTAGTTGAAAAAGCAAAGGAACAGTACGGCTCTTTGAAACGACTTTTACATCTGCCCCACCTAACTTTCTGCCTCATTGGCCCCCCTTCTGTCTGACTGACTATAGCGAGTGTGTGTGTGTGTGGGGAAAGAAAGAGAGTGAGTTTCAGTGGTCACTGCATCTGGAATACCTATTAGAGTACACTTCTCCCACTGCGATAGGAAAAAAGAACAACCCCCCCCCCCCCCCCCCCCCCCCCATCTCAGAACCAACACACATGTTTACAGGTGTCTGTGCTGAATATAAAATATAGGAAATGAAACACAAGCATTTGATTGACTGTGGAACTATACTAATAAACTCCAGTCAAAGTGCTTTAATATAATAAAAAAACATTCAGTAGAAAACATATTTACTTGCTATCTTTGACAGAGTCAAATCAGAAGAGCCGATTCACTCTGTGTTTTCACTTAACGAATCTACAGCTGGCAAGTTTATCTTAGAATAAACACGCTTTCACGACTGTTTCACAGCTTGTTTCAGAACGATCTCATTTGTGTAAACTTTACAAAACAGACACTTAGATTGTGTTACATTCAAACGAGAGGCTCACATGAGTCAGCGAAATGTGCACGTGAAGTTCAAGAATAAATAATAAAAATCAGAACTTGGGACCTGTGCAACCCAGAACTGAAATGAGGCTCCAGCTGCTGAACATGTGTTAAATGTCTTGCACAGTTCTATCTGCAAGAGAGAGACTGACTTCAGCCTTCTGACAGGCATCGACCTTTTCTCCCGTTGATCACTCATCTCCTCAAAAGCCTCTGCTATACATCATCCCGAATAGGCTTATCCTACTTTTGCTCGGGTTTCCTTCTTTTTGTCCTACAGCAGACTGTGTGAATAACTGAAATTCTCATGAGCCAGCCCCATCTCATCTGATGGAGTAAAGTGCAACCTCTACCCTTGTTACTTGTATAAAAGATCGGAAGGTTTTTAAGTGCCGCATTCTGTGATTAGAAAGGCTGGGTTTTGATTCTTGATGAAAGTGTTTGTTTGAAGTAAACATGATGAATAGTCTATTGGTCAACTACAGCTGCTCCTACAGCTACTCCTTCTTTTCAGGAAGTTAGAAGTTAATCTCTGCCCGCTGGACCATAGAGTAGAATCTGTTTATAATCATGTTCTGCAAGCAGTGGTGTGCGATTTCTTTATGTGAAAACTACTTAGAAAGAGATACATATAAAACCAAATCCATCTTACGTACATTTTCATTGGATTTTCCTTTTCGGTAGTGAAAGTCTGCATGATTATGCACCAAGTACACAGTAGTGCCAACTTCTTGGAAAACACAAAGTAAAGAACATCCTGCAATGACTCCTATGAATCCTTACCATGAACCAGGGGCATAATTTCCAGGGGGGTTAGGGGGGGTTATGACTCCCCCAATAATTAAACCCAACCAATATAACCCCTCCAATAAAATTATAAATTATCTTGCATGAACAGGCTGTTGATTTTCTTTACTCATTTCAGTTATTACCAGCAAAATAGTTGCATGTTTAATCATCTGGGAATTTACCCAGATTTATTTATTTAGACAGACATCTTGACCCCCCCAATGTTCAGCACAAAGTTATGCCAATGTCATGAACCTATAATTATCTTCGTATGAGACATCACGATCTGTACTGTCCCATTCCCACATAAAAACCTGAACCTGGCAAAGCTTGTGTAATTATCACTACTAACTACAGATTAAACAAAGTCTTCTGACTGTAACCACTGTACTGTTAGAAAGATCTCTTCTGCAGGATGTTCCATCCGTGTGTGAAACAAACACATGCTAGTAGTAAACTGGCTGTGTTGGGTTAGACAGACAAAAGCAAAAGTATCCATCATGCACAATAAAACAGTTATTGTGTGTGTGTGTGTGCATTATATGCTGCATGCTAAAATAATTAATATTATAATGATTCAGTCACAGTGGAATGTTTGTTGTGTTATTGTTTCAGGAGCATTACATAACCAGCTAAGAATGGTTGCACTGGCAGACTGCAGCAAAGTGGTCCCGGCTTCCACAAATCAGAGCTTGGGAATATTTGAGGTTAACTGAGTTTGGACTGTCAACCTGTTTTTCAGCAAAGTTACTTGATATTTTGTAAATGCTACTTTTAGGATTTTATGTTTTTGACTGAAACTGCAAAAATACTAACTGGGCAACCCATGCCAGCAGCAGGACACATACTATTATTTGTAGTCAAAGCAGGACTTGATAGAGAGACAGACATTTTTGATAAAGTGTAACGCAATCGCAGGATTTTTTCCTCACAAAGACAATATTATTAATGTCTGTGGCAAATGTGTGCACTGTAGAGATGCACTATTTAATTTTATAAATCAAGACATTGCTTGCAGTGCTAGTGATGTAGTGATGCTAGTGATTCACGCTCACTTAAATTATTTAAAAATCAGCAGGCACGGCACCAAAACAGTGTTTATAAAAGGAGATGTAATGTCCTAGGAAACTCTTCACATTTCAGAGGAGTGTTCGTCATTTTGAAGGAAATATTCTTCATAGCATCCACATAGTTATAAAGAACACCATGCTTCATTGGCCCTTACTTAGAATTTCCACACTGAACACAGAATGTCAATTCATGCTGTGAATAAACAGATTTCAGGAACAGTGCTGCTCTTTGCTGGTGTCAGTTCAAGTATAGTTCAGAGGTGTAGCTACACCTTTTTCCCATTCCTCTCTCCTGTGACTTAAAAGGCTTCAGCCAAACCAAGGAAACACTTAGAGGGTGGGGGACTGAACTAAAGCAACACCCCAGAGGCCCTAAATACACAAGACACACAATAAACAAGATGTTGTGCTTATATATAAAACTTATATAAATAAGAGTATTGTTACTGTTGTAAGGTTCAACAGTCCATAATTAAACATTTCAGTTTCCCCTTTCTTCTTCTACTTTCAGCCCTCTTACATGACTGGACTAGACATTAACAAAACAAAGAAGGACTTAAGATGCTATCCTCGGGCGTGTTATCGCAACTAAATCCAGTGAAAAATCCAGTCCCTGTTCTGGCTGCTGTACAGAGTCCTGTAACGCAGCCAAGTCTACCACCCCACACGTAGTGTGAGCAAACAAAGAAACTGTACTCCGTCCAATTGCAAAGAACGTAAATCACTAATTAAAGACTGCCAAATAAAACTCATCTCTATCAGTGTGGTCTTAAATAGGGAAACCTCATTATTAAAAGGAAGTTGCTTTCAGACAAGCCGAAGGAATGCTTTCCTCTAATAATCTCCCTCCCTTTCTCCTGTCACATGCACAAGCCCACACTGACTTTCCATCCAGTACTGAGGCATTTTCAGCAGCCAGGCTGGAAGGACTTCTTGGCGTCTGAGTCATCTTTGCAATCTCAGTGTGCAGAGTGGGGGTCTGGTGTGGGCAGTAATAGACTAATAGTGTCCTGACAAAGTCATTAGTATAACATGGAACAGACAGCTAAATATTTTAGCTTACTCATGGATCATTTCAGTTGCATGATGCCATAGCAGACGTGACTTCTTGCACAGAAGGGCTTACCTCAGTGTATCCTTTTAATCCAAACTCTTCAAATGAGGCATTTGGAAGTTGGTGTTTGCTTAGCATAATCACAGTATAACACAGTGTTTGAAACATGGGGATTTACCTGTTACTATTTTAAAATTCAAATGAAAAACGTATATATTTGTTCTTAGATTGTAATTAGTTGTTACTAATCATTTAAAAAAACAATGCTACACCAATAAGTAAGCGTCGTATATTCTTTAGCTTCTTAAACCTTTTTAATATTATGTTACACCTTCTTTCAACAGTTCAGCTGCTTTAAAAAAAGAAACTTGGAGCCATTTGAAGCAATAAATTATGATAAGGTTTTCTTTCATCCCAAGCCTAACCTGATGTAACCTGAACTGATGCAGAACATCATTTCAGGTTTCATGTCTGTGCTTTAACCATGTGTGCATTCTACCAAAGTGTTAGTGATACTGCAATCAAGTTACACTAGCCTTTTTTAACATTTGTGAAAGATTTTATGCAAATATGCACATATTAATTGTACTGCAATTGTACCATATGCATGTATTTTGATTGTCAATATGTTGGTCCTACCTCCTGGCTGTTGGCCTGGTTCCGAATGAACTTGAATCCTGGAATGCGCTTCGAACTGCACACCACGCCGACATCTTCTGAATGTTTGCAGTCGGATACTCCGAAGCCATTGGACTCACAATGAGCCAGACTCTTTTCGCTACCTGTGCAGTGCACGTTGTCTAGCCAGATACGACCTGGAACAAACAGAAACAGAAACACACTAATGGATGTGTGTTCAGATGTTGATTCACTTTGCCCACGATGGCTTTTCTTGGATGGTAGGGATGACGGTGCTTTTGAAGGAATTTTATTTATTTTTTATAAAAAACAAGTATTCAGCTTATCACAGGCCAACATTATCTCGTGACAGGCTGATGTGAAAATCTTTAACAGATCAGAACACAGAGAAAGATGCTTGGCGGTATTTAGAAATGGTGTCATCACATAATTAGTCCAAAAGAGCAGTTCCAACTAAATTGTCAACAATACTGTCAGCCGTGTCTGCAGCACATATAAGAGTATCGCAGTTGAGCAGACAATGGTGCACAGTCAAGATCATTTTTTTAAGTACATTTATAAAAAATATTAAACAATAACACTATATTTTCCCTTTAACATACATACTATATGTGTATACTGCAGCAAGTACAAAAGATTATCTGCCATTCGTCTTGGCTTTCATATTTTGTTCACCTAATCATTAACTGTTTTTCCAACCAATTAATATACAAACAATCAATCATAACATAATCATTATTTGTTTTAGAATATGTTGTTATACTCTGACTGTTTGCAACTATTATGTCTGCTTCATCCTGAGCCACAATTTCTCCTAACCCTGAGTTTTCACTAGCTTTCCCTCACATGGGTCAACCTCATTTAAAAAAAATGCAAATGAAAGAATGTCTTAAATGTTATACCCTGACAGGCGTTGTAAATCATGCCCTATTGGCTTCTGTTCTAGCATGTCCACTGAAGTCTAGCCGTAGACACAGTAAACCTGCTCACGTGGAGATGTGTTTGGTCTCTGACATAACCTGGTGCATTTTTTCAGCCAAAAACCTGCCTAATAAATGTTGTCATGGCTGAAGGGAATCATCTGTTGTCCAGCTGGCTGTTCTGAATCAGCCGTGAGGGAAACCACCAACTCATTATTCTGGCAGTCTCAACATGTTGCAAGGGAACATCCTGATCATACCAAGAAAGTGACTGGATATAATGGTCACGTAGCTTCCTCCTGGCATAGAAGTGATTACCCCTGGATCGTCGTTATAATAAGAGCCAAGCACTCTGGTTCTGGAATACAGCAGAGGGAGAACCCGCTCAGTCTCAGCAAACCTTTATCTAAGCAAATACTCAGCATTGCCAGCTGTTCTAAGCCTAGACTGCATTGGTAGGAACATCATTTGCAGGCCTTATGGGGATTTAACAAGCACTGAAAAAAACAGAGAGGACAGTCTACATGGGGCTATAAATGTATAAATTAAGCCTTCATTAGCACTTTATGTCAATATCATAGCCAAAGAGCTCAAAACAAACCTAAAGGGATTTGCATAACATGGATTAAATGGATTTTGTAGAAAATTTAAATCATAGCCAAAACCTTTGTAACATTTGCACACTGTCTTTTTCCCCCTTTTTTGGGGGGCGGGGAGGAGGAGGGGGGCACACTGGGATTGCAAACAGCATTTGTGCAACAGCAGCAGCTGGGGATATGATTTGCCTCCTTGCAGGAAAAACGCTCATCCAAGTAGGATGTCCTTATAACTGTTTGGTTGCTTTCAACAGCACATTAGTCATCACGATGGGAAACTTGAAATCCTCTTGATCACTTTTATAGCCATCTGTCTCCACCAAAACAAAAAAACCCAGATAAAGCTAGTTTCCATATAAACACATGTGAGAATACGTCTTTTTAAAGTGATTCCACTGCAAATTTGACATCCACTCAGGAAAACAGGGACCCCCTTCTCTTTTTGACCAACACAAAGATCATTTTATTTCAGATTGTGCAACTTTTTATATCAGTGCAAAATATAATTTGCAGCTTTCCTATTCATAACTGCCATTTCACTGAGTTTGTAAAACATTTGAGGGGCACACCCTTCCCAAAGCCAAGTCCCAGAGGACATCATCTTTATATAGCGAACCACTGCTAAAATGGAGCCCAAACAACTGCTTCACACAGGATGCACACACAGCTATATAGTACAAGCTATTTGTTAAATGCTTCCTATAAAACACTATAGGTATATAATAGTATATGCATAAAACTGCAAAACACTTGAATTGAAATTTCCATAATGACAGCAATGCTGTGAAAAGTTAACCTAACTGTTGAAGTGGCTCACTGAGTGAAGACATGCTTTGGCAGCTCTAAATGAACTCTTTAATAAGAGTTCTTTAATAAGAGTTCATTTAGCGCTATACATACATTCACCTCCAGCAGCTAACACATTTACAGAGCTGGGAATCTTGTTAGTATTTTTACTGCTATGGTGGAAATCATAAGATACAAAGGCTATAAAAGAGGAGATGAGATTACGTCTGTGTATGCGTCTGGTTAACGCTCCAAATCTTTCCAGTCTTTCCTTCTTCCATTGCTCTGAACTGATTGGTGTGTCTCAGTTCTCCTCTGATGGGAAAACCAGTACCTCAGGGTATAAGCATTTAGACAAGGGGAAACCTGTCTTTCATGGAAATTATGAAACTGCATGTAGTGATAGGTTATTTCTGAGTAGATGTGGTTGAGTAGCTCAGGAATGCTCAGATTATTTCACTATAACTTGCACCTCACTTTCTGCACCAATCTGAAGTCGAACTTTGGAGGGTTTTGATTAGACGAAGTTGTAGATGGTTGTCCTGGTGACTAACACACACATCTCATTAACTTAGTGCGTTTTTTTCTTACCTTCCCCTTTTCCGTACTTGGCTGAGGGCAACCAGGACTCGGCACCCGTGAAGCCCAGCTCTCTGCATACCACTTGGGCAGCATAGATGGAGAAGTCATCATCGCACACCGTCCCCCACTCTCCATTGTAAAAGACTTCGACCCGACCCTCGTAGTGTTTCTTCTTCTCCCCGGCTAGACGTAGCTGGATCACAGGCTGGTTAGAGTCTGACTGGGCGCTGGATGGCACCAGCAAGGTGTAAAGGAGACAGCAGAAAACAGCCAGGAGCAGCATGATGCAGAATGATGAGGGAAAAGACTAATACCCTAAAGAGAGATACAAAGAGACAAAGAACTGTGACCATCAGCTGTATAACACTGCAATAAAGTGTGTTTTTGGCATTTTTATAAGTGGCTTTTCTCAATTCCAAGGATTTAACCTGGAGAGTTATCTGAAGACAGGCTGAGGAAGACAGTCTTTTGTGGCATGTGGTAGTTCAGTTTATTTGAGAGTAAGCGGTATCTGTATAAAATGCTGAGCTTGGTTTGGCTCTCATATCAGGCTTCAAGAGAACTGACACTAGAAACTTTGCAACCGCAAGTATAGTAAAAGAAATTACCACAATTTCACAGTATATTAAGCAAACGTATGGACACGACTGCCAAAAAAAGGGAAATTTGGGGAAAATCTGGGAAAGAACATAGGTTAGGTGGCAAGAATTTCTCTCTCCATTGTCTGACAGCCTAATGGAGAGCAAATGTGGGCTCCTCCAGGGAGGGGGCTGCCCGTCTTATTTATTTGCTGATCTATGCCTGGAGGCCAAGGTAAACTCTCTGAACCTGTATTCACAAAGAAAGTTGACTCCATGTGCATCATTATTTCATGGCAAACCATGAATGTCTCAATGTTGGGACAATGAGCCCTGAGGGAGTAAAGGGAGGGATGGAGGAGAGGGAACGTTAGGACACCTTCACATCATCCTGTTCTGAATAGCAAGGGAGGAGATTTGGGAGGAGATTTGGGAGCAGGGGGGGGGGGGGGGGGGGGGGGTATTCCTGTGTTGACGTCATGGTAACCAAACAAACTTCAGACTTGAAAAACCTCCTCTGGAGTACACAGCCTATAAATTATCAGACTGTGAAGCATATGTTTCGCGATACGGAAACATCTGGTCAATCTCCCCGTGAAATGAACATAGGTTCAGCATGAGTACAGAGACACTTTAATTTGGCTTTTCAGTATTCAGTCTTGTACTTTATTAAACCAAGGGAGTGAAAAAGCGCACTGTAATGGTTTTAAATCAGTCAGTCAGAGTCTGAGTGAATTTTTGAACAGCTGTGCGTGCACAAACTATACTCCAACCAGCACGTGTACAATTATGGTGTATTTAAAATGGTAAATGGCCTGTATTTGTATAGCGTTTTACTATACTCATGGATTTTGTATTTAATATAAAATTTAATACAAAATCCATGAGTAAAAAATACTTCTAAATAAATACTTCTACATATTGCATGTCATAGGCAACACTTCTGTAGACACACCCATATGTTACAGAAGAATCTACTCTTAACAGTTAAAACTTGTGGTCCCAGAAAGGTGGTGATTGGACATTTTTACATCATATGCTGTGTCATGCAAAGCTTAAAACGTGTAGTTGCAAAGAAACAATAGGATCAAACAATAATTAAATACTGCTTGCCCTTTAAAATAGGAATTCTCAAATCCTACATACTTTTATTGCTTTTTCAGGCAAAATCAGGGCTCTTGTGCTGTCTGTTGTTCATCTGAATTAGTCACCGATAAAGAGATATTAAGCCCTGACCAGAGTGAAGAAAGATCGACTACAAAATCGGTAGGTGTTGAAGGGTCCTTAGCACAGCTGTCTACTGTCATCACCAGAGTTAGCATGCATGATAAAAGTTTGTTACTAGCAGGACTGTAGTTCGTGTTCTGATACAGCAAACCCCAGCGCGCTTCGACACATAAATAGGGAAAAAGAAAAAACACTTGATATAAAATACATTTTCAATGAATATAAAAGAGACAGAACATGCAAATATAAACCCTGCCAGGTTTTTAAGTTTCCGAAGAGAGAACCCATTAGGCAAAACTCGGTCTGAACAAAGTGTGATATCTCAAAGTTTCACACATTCATGCACGTGCCAAACAACATCCAGTCAGACAGCAGGAGGGAGGGAGGCTGTCTCCAAAGTGAAAGGACTTACTCTGACAGACGGAGGACAGTCAGCACAGTCTTTTGAGGACGCTGAGGTTTCCAACCTGTCTTACAGGATGGCATGTGAAGCAGGGGCTCTTTGTCCCTTTAGTACTCTGCGGGCCGTTTCCTCTGCTCCCCTCACAGCTGGCAGCGCGCGCCCGTCCCACTCTTCACAAACTCAGCAGCCAATGGGAGGGTGCCTCAGCATCCTAAACCCGCCCCCCTCAGACCCGATTACCGAAGTTACAAAATCTAAGGGTCCTGGTCTCTTTGTATCTGGAAATGACTGAGTATTTTTTTACTCGTTCTAGGAGTTTTAAATGGTAGTTGCCCTGCGTTATAATATTAGTTAAGATGGTTTTGTCAATTCATGCCTTCTATGATTGACTAATTTTCTCCAACGTATTGTTCAACATGCCAAAGTAAGAGAAAAGCAGAAAACTGTCAATAAAGGGACATATAACTGATAATGATGATGATTTCCTCCTATTTTTCGCTGTTGAACACATCTGGTGTTGTCCACTTAATAATGATCTTGACTGCGAGAAAGTGAAATGGCTGGTCAATTAGAATAAAGGGGGTGGTGCTGAGTTTCTGCTTCTACTGGGCTTTCCAAATTTTTTTTTTATACCTTGATTAGACAGGACAGTGTGGAAATAGAGGCTGGTTGACTTAAGATAGAGGAAAATGACATGTCAAGCAAGCTCTTTCACACCTGGAACATTTTGGTTATTTGGTATGTGCCTTAACCATGAGGGTATCCCAGCACACTGGTGTTAAGGACACCATCATGTGGAAAGAATGTGTAGTAAAAAAGACTGAAGTGCCAGGCTTGGAACAGGCCAGCTTGATAAGGTATGTATGTACTGTTGGCCTATGCAAGAAGTGTAATTCAGAATAAAACGCAAGTCTTCATATCAGTCATCACCAGATGTCAGATACTAAAAATTATAGTATGTTGATCAAAAAAACTTGCACAAATTCTCTCTTCTTCTCTCTGCTATCTAAAAACCCAGACTCCAGATAGAAATGAGCCTAATTTAGAAATTAACTAGTGTGACACTCGATCCTAATTGATCCCACAAAACCAGTAACCTCATAACTGCTTCACTAGGAGAAATAATGTGTTTCTACAGTGATTCTGATGGCATCCGTAGCAACATTTGGCAAAGTCCTAATGTTCCTAACAGCTCAAGTTGAATCAGAAAAGGATATATGTAAGAGGGAAACTGGGATTTAATGAAGACAAAGCCAAACAAGCAAAATTAGTGATTATTGGGTAACAATGACCTGCTTTCCACAGATTCCGTTACATGTAAATGATTGACAGCCCCACTCGAGCCCAGAGGAACAGGAAGCAGGCTGTATTTTCATTCAAGCTGCAACATAACATGGGGATGTAAATCACATTTCACATAGGTGACTGAAGTTTTTTTTGTAGTCTACACATCTAAATCAATTTGTTGTTGAAATTTAGGCAGCACTGTGGCATGGTATTTAGCACTGTGGCCGCACAGCAAGAAGGTCCTGCGTTCAATTCCACCATCAGGCCGGGGTCTTTCTGTGTGCATGTTCTCACGGTGTTTGCATGGGTTCCCTCCAGGTCCTCCGGCTTCCTCCCACCGTGCAAAGACATGCAGCTTGGGATAGGTTATTTGGATAATCCAAATTGCAACTAGCTGTGAATGTGCGAGTGAATATGAGTGCAAATGGTTGCCTGTCCCTGTGTGTTGGCCCTGCGACAGACTGGCCATGCAAGTAGGCAATGACTCCTATTTAACTTGCCTCTGTTTTCATTTATTTATTGCTACAACGGAAGCTGATGATTTAAACGAGCTTAAATGATTGTGACCAAGAAGGAGAGTGGCATATTATTAAATCTTAACCATTTATTAAGGAATGCACAAAATATAACAGTTGACATACAATCTGAGTATACGTAATTCTTTCGTTTTACAAACATTAGCAACACAATTATGAATACTCTTTTTATAAAGTATAAAATGTACTATAACTGTGAATTTTAAAAGCACCTTCCAACTAATGTTAACACCACCACGACGGGACATGAGGTCACACTGAAACCCACTTCATTTTGCTGTGACATTTGGCAATTGATTGTGCTGATGTAATGAAGGCTACTGTACAAAATGTGTCTTTTATACACTTCGGACCAAAAATGCACTCGTGTGCTTATTCAAGTGAAATCAGACCAGAAAATATTGATACAGCAAAAGATGTACAATGAACCCGACAGGCCTCGCTGATCTATTGCTGAAGGTGATAGCACTGAAACTGCAAATCCACTGCAACTGACTGCAGTTCAATCATACAAGAAATACACTGACTACAGTACTCTTTGCAAATAGCTTGGAAACAACTGCACAAAGAAAAAAAATAAACCTGTTTGTCTTTCTTTTGTTTTCTCTCAAAAGGCACAAGCAATGTTTTGGCTCATAAATAAAATATGGACACAACCCCAAATAATTTTTATGGCAACTGGTAACTTTTCCACACTCAAACGCAGAGCAGTCGAAAATGAAACATGCCACATGGTTTTGTACTACAGCATAATAAAAGCAGGTTTTACAATATTAAAGTCAAAGTATCATCAAAGTGATTAAAAACTTGGATTTAATATTTGATTCTTTTGAAGTGCTCTTTATATTTAACAATCCCCAAGATTCAAAAACAGCTTAATGTAAACCCACGTATAACTGAAGGACACACTGTGTAAACCTGTGAAATAAGAAATACAAACTGAAAGGCAACTTACTTAATCTGAGATAAATGACCTGAAAACTATACAAAATGATCCATTTAGGCACTCAGCACATGGATTGTATTATTAACGCAGTTAATTGCAGTATAAATGTGCTCTGGTGTAAAGAAAATGTGCATGCATCCCTGCCAGCGTCATCTTTTCCCTTAGCTCCTGCACACATGCAGTGTAAAATGGGGGTGGAAAATCCTTATGAGACGAGACGTGATGAGACAACCCTTGAAAATGGGTAAATCCCAGAAACGTAAAATGATACTTTACTGTAAATCCTGAAGCAAAGGTTTACAAATCATTGAGTGACTTATTAAAAAAAACAAACAACAACATTACATCCTGTTATAATTGTGTGCTTCTTCAATGGTCCTGACATGACTAACACAACAATAGTTGTACTCTCATCGTATTTCAGTCTGAAAGGAGAAAATGAGCAAGTGCAACCATACTGTCCTTCAGTAATATACTGTATATTTAAACAAACAAGCAATGAAAGTTGCAATGTGCCTGATCTATGATCATGTAAAAGATTTAAAGCAGATGTTGTTGTGAGAAAAATCTGGAGCTGAAGAGGAAGCAATTAAGAGCCACATAGTTTGATGAAAGGCGTCCTATTCTGTTCCCAGTTTGGCGATCAGTTCATCACAGATCTTGGTGAGCTCTTCAATCTCTTGATTCTGTAAAAGACAGAAAAAAAAATTAGAGTTAAATGTGCTAAAACTTAAACATATAAGCCATTCAGAATTTATGGAGTTAGTGGGACTCTGCAGCTTGTCCTTCTTTTGACGATTTTGCTTTAAGTAAACAGAACATTGCCCTCTAGTGGGCAGTTCAGATCATTGTAAATTAAGTGCATTTAAAATCACTATTCTGCTGGACTGTGTTCTATTTATAGAAGTAAAATAAGGAAAACAGGAAATCATCCCTTTCACTATCTTGAAGATTAACCCAAATAAAAAAGAAGTGACAGGAAACATCAGGATTTGCGTGAAGCAGTGACTAAAAACTTCCAGAAAAAATGACTGCAAACAGCAGTTCATTCAACAGTCAGACACTGGTGCTTAAACTCGTCTTGTTTGACATCTTTTTGCAGAAGAAAATGAAAAGTGTGTTCAGCACACAGACAAGACCCAGTAGAGCTTTCAGTCTTAATTACCTAGGTTTTTCAGCACAATTTTCCATCACTAACACAGTTAAACACAGTCAGATCATTTTAATTAAATTTGCTCTTATCCTACCTTCTGAAGGACAGCTCTTTCAAGTGACTCCACCTTCATCTGCTCCTTTCTCAGGCTTGCGTTTAGGGCCACACTCTCACCGTTTGCCTTGGCACGTACCTGGGCTATGTCCTCACTGGCCCTGTTACAGAAGAAACGATGTCAGACAATGTCAGAATGAGAAATGACGCCTAGCTTTGAAATGTAAATGGAATTTCAGGAGTCAGTATTTGAATAGAAATGAAATCTTGGAAGCCTAAATTGCAGACTTACTTGTCGAGTTTCTCCTCAGCGTGGATTTTGAGGGTTTGATATCGCTGCTCCTCTTGCTTGATCCGCATCAGGTAGTCTTGAGCACACTTCTTTAGCACCTCCTCATTCTGGAGAGACACATGTAAAACAGGTCTAGTCAAGTTATGCGAAGGTGGCCCACACAGCTTCTCATGTGATTCATACTGAGACTCTACTGACCTTCTTAAAGCCCTCCAAGACTCCCTTCATGTTCTCATACCGCCTAAAGAGGTCAGCAAAGGAGCGCTCCACTGAGTTGAGGTCAGCCAGGGCCTGATCTCTCTCTAAGGTCAGCTGTCTCACTGACTTACTACATGACAGGGTCTTCTGCTGCTGCTCATCCTCTGTAAATAAATGAGCCAGAGTATAAAATAAGGGCCAAAAACACACAACAGCTGTGAGACAAAACAGTGTAATGCGATAACACATGAGTGCACATTAAAAATCCAGAATAGACAGTGTAGAAATAATGTTTTATGACAATGCTGTGTTTTTTCCAAAGTAACAAATAAATACAAGATTAATCCCAGGCTAGAGTGGGACTCCTAGCTTTTCTGGTTAGTGGTGGTCCTCAGTTTAAGGTCAGTGCAACAACAACAGAAACATAGAAAACAGGCTATTTATATGGGTATACAGTGTAATGTACTTGGCTTGAAAGTCAACAACAGGTCATGCTGGTGAAAAATGTCAGACAGCAGGTGGAAGTAAAAGGTCGAGCTGATAGCAGCACAGGTCTAAAGTGAAACCTGACACTTTATTTTTTATAGCCGTTGACCAATAAGGCAACCCCCCCCAAAAAAAGACTGAAGCCACTGACTGTGCTGTTCTGTTCCACCACACTGTAACTGTAATACAGCCTTACATATTACCTATAGGCTGTTAAAAACAAATTAAAAAGACTGCAGCCTATTAGACTGTCTATTACACAGTAGGTTGGTATTACACGTGTAGATTATATGCATAGAATGTTAAAAAAAAAAGAAGTAAAAAAACATATACAAAATAAAATGCACGGCTGAAGTGTGCTCAGCTGTTGCATTGCATCCATGCATCTGTTATGATGTACATTATGAATTGAATAGTCTGATGGCGGTTGCGCAAAAACGACGTGTAATGGATACATGATGGTTTCCTTTTTGTATAAATATCCACATAGATCAGAGAAACAAAATGTACATCTGATTTGGGAGTTTGTTTGAAGAAGTCACACAGTTGTTGGAGCAGTAACGTAGTGGATAATAACAAATTCATGGAGAGCAAAATCACCACTAGGTGGCAGCAACTTACCAATCATCTGTGCGACTGTTTTCTCATATTCTGCAACTATTTTCCTGTCAGAATAAAAACCCAAAGCAGTTACTGTCATCTTTGTTTTCACATGTTCAATTGTGTTTAATATAACATAGACAGGAGCACTCAGACAAACAAATGCCTCGTACCTCATTTCCATAACCTCTGCTCGACTTTCTTCATATTTTCTCTTCCATTCATTGACCTCAATCTCTTTAACGATGATCTGTTTAGACAGGAGAGACATAAAATTAAAAACCCAGCTATGATCAAAAATAAACAGTTGAGCATAATAACAACCGGCCCTTTTACCTCTTCTCTGATCAGGGTTAGCACTGCAGCTTTGTCCATCTCACTCAGAGGCACGCTGTCCTGGGACAGGGCTGCTGTGTCAGGGCCCTCATTGCAGGTCAGTTTTGTTGTTGTGGACATCGCACTCTGTGGAAGGAAACATATTGTTTGAGGCTGTTTTGAGGCAAGTAGCTACACTACAATAAATATTACAAAATCTGGTTTGGCCATAAGGTGCAAGTGATGTTATCTTAGACAAATATTGTGATTCATTGAGCAGAAATAGCTATGAATGAGAGCATAGTTGGACCTGTTATTGCTAACCCGAAGAACAGCTGACAATGAAAAACAATCCTGTCATGCTAAAATATTTATACCCCCTTGCTATTGTTCCTATAGTCCACTTACTATATCATCTTTCAGGCTGAAGCTGTCCTTCTCCTCCAGCTGGTCTGCAACCTTTGTCTCAGAACCTTTGACAAGATCAAACACGTAACTCAATAAGAAAAACTACTGTAACTATCCATATCACAGTTTTCAAAAACAATCAAATGCACATGAAGTAAAGAGTTCATACTTACTATTTGTCTAGTTCTGTGCTTTTTGTTTTTTTTTTTTTATTGAAAAGACTGCATGGCTGGTCCTTATGCACAACTGTGGGGAGCAGTATAAATACTGCCCAGTGTAGTATTTATACATTTCTTTTATCCAGGACAGAATACTGCTGAGCATGCCTGGTACATTTTTCTTCCCCTCCCTTAAGCGTGACGCAGTAGTTGTTGAGAAAATTATGTAACCGCATCACCTTCCTCGTTCACATCGTCTTATCAGTTTTATTAATAGAACTTGCTGTGTAAGCATCCTTTCCACTGAGGCTGATTTAAAAGAAAATCTAAGATATTGTGCTTTTTGACTTAAAAACATTGTCCTCAGACGTTACCTTAACTTTTAGCCAAGTTCTATCCAAGCAAAGCCTCCGTTCACTCTATATTACCGTCTTAAATACTTAAATACTCATACTTCTAAACAGAAATAGGCCATGTCTGTACAAATGTCACTGTAGAGCTTACCATCCATTATCACTGGATCACTGCTTAGCTGCTTTTTTGCAGGTGCTTTATTGCATTCTGGCTCCTCTCTCTCCTGCTGGCTGTCTGTTGTCTGTCCCATCATACAAGTGGAGGCCAGTTTCTCCTCATCAGTGGCATGATGAACTCGCTGAGTGATTTCTGGGGTCTGTACCACCACTTCATCCTCATCCTGGACATGGGAGAGCGAGGTATCTGTACATATATCCTGCATCACAGTGGAATTTATTCTATTTATGAGATTCTGAAGCCCCCCCCCCCCCCCCTTCCCAACACACACACACACACACACACACACACACACACAGCCTAAAGGCACTGTTGGTGAATGCGTGGGCACAAAATATCACTTTAGGCACTAGTACTGTGCAAAAGTCCTGACTATGCCTCCAGCATAATGATTGATAACTATTCAGACCAAAAATTTGTCACATTTGGATTCATCACTCAATCAGACCTTTTGGCTCTTTCAGTTTGGTTCTTGTGCAACTTGCCATGCCTCAGCCTTTCTCCCTGTTTCCCAGCTTCTTGGCAGCCACCCTTGTGCTGAGTCCATTTCTAACGAGGATTCAGTGAACTGTAGGTCGATCAACTGAAGCGTCAGATGCATCTCTCGGTTCTCGATTCAGGTCTTTGCTGGAGTCTTGCTGTTTTTTTTAAGAACGTTCATCTGCTGTAGATAGTTTTTTAGGGCAGCTACCTTTTCTTTTTTTCTTCATTTGTCCAGTTTCTTTCATTCTTTTAAGGATAAGCTGCACACCATGATGAAATATGCCAAGTTTGGGGGTAATTGATTGTTGGGACACACTGTGTTGGTGCCAAAATGTTATTTAATCAGTATATTATCATGCTCATTGAACTGTGGTATCTTTGGCATTTTTTGTAGATTCAGTTATAGAAATGAGAACAAATCAAATTTTTTTGTGAAAGACTGCTAGTAACAAAGTTTTCTGTATGCATAGACACAACACTGGTTCATCTACCAGATAAGGTGCATTTTTATGCTTTAATGAGTCATAGGTCAGAATTGTTGTAGTTTTCCATTTTCTCATTAGATTTTGTAAATTTTCTCTTCGACTTTTTGCTTTTAATTTGCTGAAGTTTCACTTTAGTTTCCAGAGTTGATTTGCTTATTTCCATTTAGCTTTTATTGTTTGAAAATGTTTAGTTTTAGTTTAGTTTTTAATACCATGTATTTGTATTTTATTTTAGTTATTTTGCTTTTTGTCCTTCTCACTACCAGTACCATGAAACAATACCTGTAGCTTATTTGGGTGCCACGGGTAGTCCAGAAGGAAGGTTTGCTGTGTCCCCTAGCACAGTCTTAAGTGTGTGGAGGCACTTAAGACTGAGAAGGGCTCTTACATGAGGAGAGATATAGAGGGCCAACGTGGGGGTTAACAGAGACCTCCACGCGTTAGCCAGTTAACAGTACCCTGACTGCTCTTAGGGGCCTGAAGCCATGCCACATTACTGATCATTTGGTCAGAAACATCATCATGAGTGGCCTGATGGAGGTGATTTTCACAGGACTCTGGCACTTCTCCACCCATTCCTCCTTGTACAAAGGAACAGATCCTAGCCCGTTACATGGGCATTTTTTACACGGTATATTTTAGGTCAGCAGCAAGCAGTTCCAGTGAGATAACAATGAAGATCTTCACAATATTGTTAAAGTAAGTTAAGTATTCTGTAGTGACGCCATATCTTCAGGATTTCTCCTGAGGATGATGAAGGTGTTGCTGCTGAGGACAGGTGGAAGCAGGAGACTAATATGTTGACTGCAGAGTGATAAGTCACAATTTTGTCAGCATGCCAAGACAGTACTGCAGAGCTGGAGACACTGCTGATGCTTCTGTGACTCCCTCTCTGTCTCTCGCTCTCACTGTGTGTGTGTGTGTGTGTGTTTGTGTGTGTGTGTGTGTGTGTGTGTGTGTGTGTGTGTGTGTGTGTGTGTGTGTGTGTGTGTGTGTGTGTGTTCAGAGGTGATGGTGGACAGAGCTGCTGAATAATGAACATTGCGGTGTCACTGCAGTAAGGTGAAGCAGTCGCACACACATACACACATCCTCACAAACACTTATATTACCTGATTACACACGTCAAGGACCAAGGACTGGCTTTCATCGTATTTCTCTACTTTACAGGAATTCCTACAAAACAAGCACAAAAAAATAATTCAAGAAGTTACAATCTATAGACTAAACGTGCTGTGACACTTTAATTAACACACACTGTTTCCACAACCATTGAGCTGTGAGCATTTCTCTGCTTTGTTGTTTAGCCAGATATCAAAGAAAGACCAGTGATGCACATACACACATGTAGAATCATAGTGGTGCTGCTAAACATCTGGAGAGCTCACAAGATGTAACATACATCTCTAACATGTGAAATGAAAGTGAGGAAGACATATATTGCCCTCACATGCTTCTTTGTAAGCCGGTCCTGTTGCAGCGCATACCACGATGAGAGTAAAATGCGAAGCAAGCATGCGTGAGAGAAACGTGCATCAGTACTTACAACAGAAAACAGAGAAACTTGACTTGTTCAGATGTCCTGAGGCCAATAGAATAGGACAAAAGCAGAAAAGTTTGCGGGTTGCACGACAGACGAGGGGGAGGAAAGATGAAGGATGAAAGGGATTAAGCAAGTGAAGGAGGGATTTTGATAAGGGAACAAAGAACAAGAGACAAAGGAGAGCAAGTGAGCGACTGGAGGTGCTTGGCTCAGCATTTTTAATAATCAGCAGATAAAGTTTGGCAATAAACACAAGATGCCAACAGACATGGAAAAGCTGAAACTGGTCCAATGGCTACAGCTGTAACAGCACTTTGAGAGTCTGAATATAACACGTTTGAGAACTGTGTGAATATCCAGTGTATCGGTGATAATGTTATGACCTCAGAGCTTCGAGCTCATGGGGCAAGAAAGAAGGTTTTCATGTTTTTGAGACTTACTTGATTGTTCTCTCTTTGTTTTTCTTGGGAATCTGCCTCACTTTCTTCTCCACCTGAGGTTGCCTTGCCTTTTGTTTCTCTCCTTCTTTTACTTTTTTCTCCGGCAGAGACGAGGTACTGGACGTGTCCTCGTTGCTCAGAGATTTTGAAGGTTTAAAAGGGTCCACAGAAACATCAATATTGTCCGGGTCAAAGCTGTAGGAGCTTCTAGGAAGCACTGGAGAGTTATTCACCTTGCTATTGCTACCAAATGGATTGAAGTTTGGGTCATCTGACTGACTGGGATCAAAGTTATATGATCCTGTCTTAAGAATAGGAACATCGTCCAAGTTCAAAGGTGTAGAAGAGTCTGAAACTGGAAGAGAAACTTCCAGATCAGGCTCTGAAACTGGCTCTGGTATAGACTGGGGGACTGGTTCTGGTGGTGGCTGTGAAAGTGTTTCTAACACTGTGGGTTCTGGTTCAGGTTTGCAGGAAGCCTCGGATCCTTTGGGCTTCTGCTTCTTTGTAGCAAGTTTACTGATTGTCTTTTTCCCTCCTAGGTTCTTTGGAGGAGGTCTGCTGGCTGGTCCTTCATCCAGGCCAAACTCCATCATCATGGGCTTAACCTCAGATGATGGATTTGTTGTTTCCGAGTGTGCTTGTGCTGCTGAGCTGGCCTCTCCGAGTGGCTCGAGTCTGGGGAAAGAGCCCGGTTCACACGGTGGGGGAGAGTTTTGGATTTTTGATCCGCCGCTGGTGAATGGGTTAAAGCTCTCATCCAAAAGGTCAAAGTTATATGTGACCTTAGGGACAGGAAGCTCTTCTTCCTCGTTTGTGTTAGCAGCGTTATTCAGCGAGGACTTCATTTTCAGAGACGGAGGTTTGGATTTCCTCGTTTTACTCTTTTGAGTAGGCTCTGCCTCGTTGGACAGGCCATTGTATTGTGCCTCTGGTTGAGCAGGAGGTTTCTCCTCAAGGGGCTCTGGAGCTGAGAGGATTTCAGGTTCACTGCTCAGGATTGAATCTGGTTCTGAGGAAAGAGCAGGACCCAGAGCTGAAGCCAGATCTGGGACTGGATCAGCTGCTAGAAGAGTAGCTGGGACTTGGGATGACTCAGAGGATGGAGCCACTTCCTTCTGTGTGGATAAATCAGCAGCAGGCAAAGAGCCCAAATCTGCTGGAAATTTCACTGTTTGTTCTTCTTCTAGGGTCTGAATGTTTATTTCGAGCGGGCCACCCATGGGGACTGCAGGCTCATCCTGACCCATGTTGTGGCTGAGCAGAGTGTCCTGATCCCTGACAGGAGCAGTCACTATCAGGTTCTCCTCCTGCTCCAACTCTGTGGAAGAAATGAGACCCAAAACACCAGAATTAATCATAAAACCAAAACAAGTCTTAAAAATTAATACACGCTCCTGCTGCCAGTGCTGTTCTCTTTAATAACACGCCAGCTCAGATGTCAGTGATATCTGATTGGCTCTCTGAAAGCAGGTTAGTCACCAGCCAACTGTTCCAATTGCTGCTGTTGCCATGGTAATATGTTACTATGAGGGCCATGACATTTGTACAAACTCATGCATATGAAAATAAAATTAAAAAGGTGGAGTGGTTTATCATGTTGTGTGTGTTTTAGACAGTAGTGATGGTGGCTGCTGTGGCGCAATCATTAGCTCAAGGGAAGATTTTGAGACCACAGCATATTTCAGCACGCCTGTCATACTCGCCGTGTTCATGTAACATTATGTTGCCAGGAAACAAGCAAAGCCTGCCGATACTTCTACCCAGTTCCAGTCGGATGTCGCCAAAGTGTCACTTTTGACTCCTTTAGTACAAATATAAACTCTGTTGGTGGCGCTTGTCATGTCAGGTAGATCTCACTAAGCTGCACTGCCTGTTTCACCAATAACATGAAAATTATCTATCTGATAAAATGTCATATGTGCCTTAAATAGTATAGGCAGTGATCTGTACTTGTAGTGACCCCAGGCAGATGTCAGTCACATCACACTACCAAAAGGTCCTCATTAATACTTAATACATAACCCTAATTAATCCTACTTTTATTGATCTATAGACGCTGTTTGAATCCTAAAGATTAAAGTAATATATTAAGCTACAGTAGTATTAAAAACTGTTGTTATGCAGATCCAAAATTCTCTACACGTGATGGTTTTCGGTTCTTGTAGATCGACTGTGATCTGTACACTTGTAAATAAAGCCCACTGAGTCAGTGTGGAGAAAATTTCCCTGAGATTGCATCTCAGTTACATTGTCAACAGAAAACAGTTTAATAGGTTATAATATAGTAGTGATTCGTTTAACCCCGCTGAGATCAAATTGGGCTTATATGGTCCGTCATCTAAAGTGAGTTGCACACCCATAAAATAGTTATAAACTGTCATCACGCAGATGCTGATGTAGTAATGGAGACTTTGGATGGACACAGGCAAACACTGGCATTAGCATGTTTACTTTCAACGATGTTTCCAGAGATGCTTCAGCTCCTCCCTGCCCGAGATCAAACTTAGAAACAGCTGTAGGGAGAGATGTTTGCAGTTTGAATGGAAACTCCCTCCTCTCTCCACACTTTCTGACCTTTGCAACTTACTCTTTTATAAAATGTTGTTGGAGCTGTTTTACAGGATGGACTTAATCCTACTAAAACCACAACAGCCACACAAATATGAGGACTACTAAAAATCAACTACTAAAAATCAACATGGGCCCAAAGCATGATAGCTTTGGGCCCATGGCTTGCTTTGTGCTCCCTTCATACTGACCTCTGTCAGTGACTACTACAAAGCAGGGCGGGGCTTTAGATGAAGCTTTTGTTGAACCTGTTGAATTCCAGAGCAAAGGCCTTTCCCACACTCTGCTACAGGCTCCTCCTTTTGGTGATTCAAAGGACAAAGTCAAGGCTTCATCACACCCAAAATCGTTCCTCATCTGCAAACCAACTTACATACCAAGCATGCAGAGCATATTTGGCCACCTTCAGGTATTAACCTTAATTATGTTTAATGAAGTGCATTCTGCATTTGACTGCTTGTCTGTACCCCACATCGTAAGTCATTACTCAATCACACAAACGTTCATTTTAGCATTAAAAAAACATTATTTTGTTGACACACTCTAAACACATGTCCCTCTTGTTGACTATGAAGATAAACACAAATGTGACACCTGAGCATTTAGTGAAGCATCTACCCTTGTTTCCATGGCAACCTTGAAGCTACTGCTTTGTGTTGTGCACTCGAACACGCATTTCTTCTCATATGTTGAATATTGTAGAGCTACTGCTGTTAAGATGTTACAGTGGACAGCTTCTCATCATCGCATTTCTGTCTGTCTGCTGTTGGCCTCACCTGTTTTGTCTGCATCAGAGTTGTTGTTCTCCAGCTCTCCTGGGATGGTCGGCGGGGCGCGGACAGGAGTCGCTGCCTCAGGAGTGCCAAAATGACCCTCTGAGTCAGAGCTGTGGTAGTCAGCGAGAGATACATATGAGAGAGAGAAAGATTAAAACATTCAAAACATTAGAAAGGAGCACAGAAGTGATCATATTACAAAAACAGAGAGCACGAGACAGAAAAACTCCTGCTGCCAAAAATAAAAATGAAAGACAAATAAAAATGAAAACCAAACAAAACCAAACAAAAAAAACAGATGCACTATATTGATTCATGGTATCATAATGTACAGATAGTCCCAGGTAAGACCAAGGGTGGAATTTGCCTCTTGTGCTACATAAATAAATACTTTTTAGAAGCATGAAGAGGTGAAAATACAACATCTTGCAACCCCCTGGTGGTAGCATCACCACCTGGGGGTTAATAGTACTACAGAATAACCGGAAATGATTTCTATATTGATTTAGAGCAGGGGTGTTAAACATTAGGCCTGGGACCAGAACTGGCCCAACAAAAACTGCGCATTGTCGGTCTTTGGGAGATGTAAAGGAGGGCAAACAAATTGTTAAAATTAATTTTACTTATAAAAAACTCCTCCATGGAAAATCATAACACAGCAAAGTAATTAAGTAATTGATAAACAATTAAATAAGAGAAAAATTCATGTTTTTTTTTTTTCATTTTCTTTGTTCCTTTTCACAATTACAGGACAGTCAGGGCAACAAGCAACCAGAATTTCTTTCTAAAATTTTAAGCATTCATTGCTTATAATTTAAGGTCAAAGAATTGTGCTGACAGACGTCTTTTCATTTACTACAGCAGCATTTCTTAATGAGCTGAGATGAAATATTGAAAATGTACATGTTTTTCTTATATAAAGATATCTGCAAGTGACAATGCATATTTAAACCTACACTGAAAGGAAGAGCCATTTCACAAGTGACGCATGATGTAAATTAAGTTTGACATCTAGAGGATTCTGAGTAACAAAAATCAAATATAAAAATCACATTTTATTGCAACTTAAATGTGCCACTGTCCCAGCTATTATCCTCTGCTGTTGCATTATGCCTTGGAAAGACTCAGTATTGTCTGAACTGGTGAAGGAGTGAAATACAGATAAAGTGAAAGATGCATAGAGGAAGAGGAAGTGCAAGTAAGCCAGCCCACTATTTCCTGTTACATTGCTAGAATCATGGGGTATGAAGTATGAAACTGTAACATCCAAGCTGTAAATGATGTATTAAATCAGAATATGAACATTAAAACAGAATAAAATGATGTGTGATTTTATAACATTGCATCATTCGATTAGATCTAGCAGTAAGAATTGCTGTTGCTCTGGTTGAATCTAATTTCACAGGATAGTAAACATGGATTTTGTCATTTGATTACTTGATACCCGATGACAGGATATTGTGTCTAGTTGAGTGTGCAAGAGTGGAAACAGTTGTGAGCTTACTTGGAGCAATAGTAAGTATCCATAGTGTCAAAGCAGGTACACGAGGACCTGATAACTTGGGAGCCTGTCGTGTTTGTGTGATCTGAGCAATGATTACCTCATTGAGCTACCTGCCTGTGCAGTGTGAGTGTGTGCGTTCTTGTACAGATCTGACAACGTGCCAGTGAGTCTAAGAAAAACACTCAAACGTGGTGACAATCGAAAGCACAGCCACACCACAAATGTGTCCGCCCTGCAGGACAACGCAGCACGCGAAATATAAAAAATGACACCAATATTTTTTCTCCTCCTCCCTTTCCTCGGCCTATTTCATCAAACCCTTAAAACAGCAGAGATTCTTCAACCTGACAGGCCGACGAGCAGGTAAATAAAACTGTGTGAGCCACCCTATCAGTAGTCACGGGGGCTCCAGCGCAACACTTGCCTGCAGCCTTGAGATCTCTCCTCCTCGTCTTCGTCTACTCTCTCTCCACGTTGCTCCCTCTCCTCGCTGGCCTCCTGCCCGTCTTCATCCTCCTCTCCCTCTCCCCCGCGCACTGCCGTCCATGTCCATTTAGCCCATGACACGGGTGAGAGCCAAGACATCACTCTTTATTCCAGCAGGGTCCTCTGACCCTCTCTCACCGATAGCTGTGGATTGGTTTCCAGCACTTGACTGATCCTTTTCTGATTCTTCCTCAGGTTTCCACCCAACCAACAGCTCTCACATCTTTCTATAGAGGTTCCCACTTCTCACACTTCTCAGTTTCCCATGAAGGGAACTACACATTTTTACACTACCCAACTTGTATAGCACTAATCTCAAAATTACAAAGACTTGAGCTGCGTTCTCTGCCCTTCTTATTCTTATTTCCAGTCACGCTCTCGTCTCTGTCGCTCTCTCTCCCTCTGTCTCTGTGGCTGAATACCTCAGCTCTGATCAGCTGGTTTATCAAATGCTGTGCTCACTCTCTTCTCCTCTCAACCCCCTACAAACTCTCCCCTCCACCTCGGAACAGCTCACTGACAGAAAATGCAGTGGGGGAAGGCAGTAAGCTGTCAACTCAAAGAATGAATGCAGCTTCTCTTTAGGCTTCTACATGACTTCCCCCACGGTTGAAGAATGGTATGTCCCTGTCAGGCCGCTCTTCCACTCTGAAGCAGAAGGAGGGAGTCACAAAACACACACCGAGGGAGGAGGAGGAGGAGGAGAAGGCCTAGGGAGTGGAGGTAGAGGAGGAGCAGAGCTGTTTGGGGCTCCACATTTTATAGTCCAGAGAGAGGTTAGGAATGTGGGGCTGGATCTTAAAGCCCCTCCACCCCCACTCCTTTGTAGACTGTTTAACAGTTAACTGTTTCTCCCATCCAGTGGCAGCCAGACATGCATGACCAGGGGAACCAGTTCTGCATTTCTGTTGGAAAGCCCCAGGAGATATACCTGGCTGGATTCAATTTGTCTGAGGTAGCAGTTCAGACCACCGAACTGGCAGGAAACCAAAGTCTTCAACGCAGTCAGGAACGGGTGGTAAAAAGAACAAAACACCCCACTGTAGCAACTTAGAAGGAGAAAATTGGGTCTTAAATCTCTCAACAGAGCAATAAAATGGCCCTCTAAATACAGCAAAAAAGTCATTCACTACATTTCCATGAAAACCAACAGAAAAAGAAATATATTTACACGTGTGTGTGTGTGTGCACGTGTGTGTGTGTGTGTGTGTGTGTGTGTGTGTGTGTGTGTGTGTGTTACAGAGAACCCAAAAGTGGCTTGCTTCTAGGACAATGATTTCAAATGTGCTTTTTTTTTATTACATGCAATAAAAGGGGAACTTCTTAAAAGTTGAGAAAATCTATCATCCTGCCAACTATATCAGTCCTTTATTTACTTTTACACAAGACAAACACAGCAACAGATCATCTGGAGAATAGTTTAAGTTGATCTAGGTGGTTCTAGATACAAGAGAAGTCTAGAAATATCCCCTCAGTTGTGTGAATTTATAAAAACAAAGCTTACAGAGCTCCATAGTTGCTTAATTTGCAGATGTGAAGCTACTGACAATGTCTGTAAATTAATATATCACACGAAGAGACAATCTCAAAAAAATGATGTCAGTAAAGAAGAAAAACACTCACAATACACATATAGAACAGGGGGCAGTGGCAAATCCATGTATAACTGGCTAATAAGAGCTATACAGCAGTTTTTGCTGTAGATTTTCTGCACTCCTTCAACCACCTGCTGCAACAGCAAAAGCTTCTTGTGTTCACCCAGACAGACAGCACAATAATACATCCTATTTCTGTAGTCTTGTTGTATTAAGGTGCCAGAAACTTCAAGGCTTGGTCCGTCTGCTGAGCTGCTAAACTCCTCCCAAGTTCCCATCGAGGAGCAAATACACAGACGTGCTTCAGTCAGGCTCAAAGTTTCCACATTTGACCAGAAAGGGTGGAGTTTTCTACCCGCTTATTTACAGTCTGATTCTGGTAAAGATTGTGCCTGGAGTGAGGACAAAAACTGTTCCTGCATACTAAAGACATCATCTCACAAGCATGAAGAACTACTTGTGCTTTTATCTTTGAGTTGGTATCTGTTTATTTTATTTTTTTTGCCTGTGAAATGTTTGTTTGTGAAAGACAACATTTTTACTTTTTTTTTTTTAAAGTCACAGAGTAGCAGCAAAGTCCTACCTTGGGTTGGGTTTTACTAGGAGAATAGATTAGCATCTGCCCACAAGTTACACGAGTGGTAATCCTGATCACTGATCGATATTTACGTCACGTTTGCGTGATAGAAACAAAGGTGTGTTTCAGTGCAGAAGAGGAAGTCTGCATATTTAGACCTTATAAACCTTATAAATAGCTCCTTCTATCGGTGGTGAGGGGTCTCTGAAGATGCATGCGAGACAGGGATAAGCATGTTATATAAGTAAAGGTGCCTATGACCTCCCCTACTAAAAAATATACATATAAAATGAGAACTATACGTTGAGATCTTTTTTTTTATTTTTAAAAAGCCAGAAAATAACATTGAACTGAGTACTAATATCTTTTGTTTGCCATTTACAAACCATCGAGGTTTGTGGACCAGTGCTTTACTTATCTAAAAACGGCATCAATAAACATCAGCATGAGGCAGCTGTGTGTGTGAATGTGTGTGTGTGTCTCCAGATAAAAGACCACCCCATACTTAACGGCTGCCACAGCCACAGACCAGAAAGCTTCAGCCAAGGAGTCTGAAGCACCACCAGAATCCAAACACAACTCAAAAGAGCTCAGATTTCAAGCCCAGCACGAGGTAGCCAACAGGCATTTTCTAGAAAACAGAAAGTCACTAGTAACAGACAGAATAACAATCTGGCCTCTCCCGCTACTGTGATGTTTATTCTAAGCTGACACATCAGCTGAAATTCTGATATTGGAAACAATGCGGAGATCAAATGTGCAAACTGTATTCAGGCTGTGTCAACAGTCATCACTTTAAATGTTCTATCACCATAAATAGAGTGGGAGACAATAGAGGAACCATGTGATTATATAACAGCCATTCCTGTGGAGCCTAAAATAAGTGCAGACACACAAAGAGATGGCTTGGTCTCAGCAAATCCCAGAAAACTAACTGAATGTTCCCGGAAATTAATTAATGTAAAAAGAATGGGACATAAAGGGCAGAGGATGAAGAGCCGAGGAGAAGGAAAACAAAGAGGAAGGAAAATAATGAGCACGCTGCCACAGGACTGCAGTAGCTATGTGTGTGTGTGTGTGTTTGAGGAACAGAAATGGGAGAGGAAGAACCTGCAAATAAATAACCCATGCTAGCACAATGGTTTCTTACTTCTGCCTTGTGAGGAAAACTAACACGTCAGGCCAGCAAATGTGTGAAGCTCTAAGTGACACACTTGCGGTAATGTGACATGGCACTTTCAACAGCTAGCTGAAGAAAAAACTACAAGATGTGATCACATTCTTCCAGAGATGAGTGCAAGTAAAACTACTGCAAATGTCACACCACGCCTCAGTAATCTGCTCCTCTGAGCTGGCAAGCTGCAGAATCAGTGGACTGCACAGGCATCTAGTGGTCAAAAAGCATAATAACAACCAGAAAAACTTCACAAAATTTCATCAGGTGAAAAACTTAATAAAAACCATGCATTATCTTTTTTTTACCGTAATTGCTATATGACAAGCACGCATATAGTCAACAGGCTCAGTATTGCTAAGAAGGTATTTTTTTGTGTATTACTCAGAAAACTGACTTTTCCCATCCATCCATCTTCTTCTGCTTATCCAGGGGGCCAGTTCACGGGGGCAGCAGCCTAAGCAGAGAAGCCCAGACCTCCCTCTCCCCAGCCACCTCCTCCAGCTTGTCTGGGGGAGCACCAAGGCGTTCCCAGGCCAGCCGAGAGATATAATCTCTGCAGTGTGTCCTTGGTCTGCCCCGGGGCCTCCTCCCAGTGGGACATACCCAGAACACCTCACCCAGGAGGCATCCTTGTCAGATGTCCAAGCCACCTCAACTGGCTCCTTTCGATGTGACTTTTTCCATGACGTGCTTAACTTCATGGAAGTGATTGTTAAACTGGTTCTCTGTCTTGAAAAAAATATTTGGAAAAACCATCAAGCGCTACGATGAACCTGGCTCACATGAGGCCCGCCCCAGGAAAGGAAGCCCAAGAATCACCTCTGCTTCTGAGGATAGATTCATCCGAGTCACCAGCCTCAGAAATTGCAAGTTAACAGCACCTCAGATTAGAGCCCAGATAAATGCCACACAGAGTTCCAGTAGCAGACACACCTATATATCAGCTGTTCAGAGGAGAGTGCTCGAATCAGGCCTTTATGGTCAAGAAGCCACTACTAAGAAAAAGCAACAAGCAGAAGAAATTTATTTGGGCCAAGAAACACAAGGAATGGACATCAGATTAGTGGAAAATGTGCTTTGGTCTGATGAGTCCAAATTTGAGATCTCTGGTTCCACCCGCCCTGTCTTTGAGTGATGCAGAAAAGATGAACGGATGCATGCATGGTTCCCACCGTGAAGCATGGAGGAGGAGGTGTGATGGTGTGGGGGTGCTTTGCTGGTGGCATTGTTAGAGATTTATTCAAAATTGAAGGCACACTGAAGCAGCACAGCTACCACAGCATCCTGCAGCGACATGCCATCCCATCTGGTTTGTGTTTAGTTGGACCAGGATTTTATTTTTTTCAAAGGACAATGACCCCAAACACCCCCCCCCCAGGCCATGTAAGGGCTGTCTGACCAAGAAGGAGAGTGATGGAGTGCTGCGCCAGATGGCCTGGCTTCCACAGTCACCTGACCTAAACCCAGTCGAGATGGTTTGGGATGGACCGCAGAGTGAAGGCAAAAGGGCCAACATTGCTCAGCACCTCTGGGAACTCCATCAAGACTGTTGGAAAACCATTACAGGTGACGAGCACATGAAAGCTCATCGAGATAATGCCAAGAGATAAAGCAGTAATCAAAGCAAAGGGTGGCTGTTTTGAAGAATCTAAAATATAAAACATGTTTTGAGTTATTTCACACTTTTTTGTTTTTTGTTTTGTTTTTTCCGTTATGTTCAGGCCTACCTCACCCTGTGTAAAGACATAAATGCCCCCTAAACATAATAACTGGCGTTGCCACCCTTAAGAGCAAGAACTACAATCAAGCATTTCTGATAATGAATCTTTGACGTCACAATTTTGGTCATGTCTTCTTTACAGAATTGTTTTAATTTAGCCACATTGACGGGTTTGATAATGAATGGTTTAAGGTCAAAGCATCTCAAATGGATTTTATTCCAGACTCTGATTAGGTCGCTTAAAAATATTCACTTTTTTTTCTTCTTCTTTTGAGGCATTCAGAGGCAGATTTGCTGGTGTGTTTTGGGTCATTTCCCTGCTGCATAACTCAAGTAAGCTTGAGATTCAGAAATTCTCCTTCAGGATTTTCTAGTAAACAGCAGAATTCATGGTTCCATCAATTACGGTGAGTCGTCCAGGTCCTGAAGCAGCAAAACAGCCCCAGACCATCACACTACCACTACTACTAAAATACTGTGTTAGTTTAGTGCAGATGTGACTTAGATCTTTGAAAAACTTCAGCTTTTGTCTCATCAGTCAACAGAATATTTTCCCCAAAGTCTTGGGGATCAAGATGTTTTTTGGCAAATGTGAGGTGAGACTTTGCGCTGTTTTGGTCAGCAGTGGTTTTCTCCTTGGAGCTCTCCGGTGGATGATATATTCACACTTTCTTATTGTTGAATATTGTTGAACTCTGACCTTAATTGAAGCAAAAGAGGACTGCAGTTTTTCAGATGTTGTTCTGGGTTCTTTTGTGATCTCCTGGATGAGCCGTTCATGTGCTCTTGGAATAATTTTGTTAAGCCGAACATTTCTGTTCCACAAATAGAGAAAATTGCTTCTTGTTTTCTCCATTTGTCCATAACGGCTCTTCCTGTGGTTAATTCAACAGGTCTGGCAGTAATTAGGTTTAGGTGTCATTAGCGAAACTGAACTTAGTGTTTAAAAAAAAAAGTAGTTAATCATGGTTAATTCAGGATTTAACAAGATGGGCAATTACTATTCCACACAAGGCCAAGTAGATTTGGAGCCCCCCCCCCCCCCGCCGAAATCAACAATTAAAAACTGCATTTTATGTAATTAGGCTATAATGTCTGATGATCTGAAACATGTGTGACAAGTATACAAAAATAAAAAATACAATGAAAATCAGAAAAGGGGCAATGCTTTTTCACAGCATTGCAACCTATTAAAGCCTTTTGAATGCCAGTATATTCATTCAAGAAAATCCAGATAAATGTGATAGCGTAGCATAACAAAACAAAATAACTATATCTATGCTTTTTATGATAGTTAATGCTTGCAAATTAACATTAGCAATAATTTTCTTAGCCTCCTGGTAACAGGGCCAGCCTTTTGCTGGGTTTCTGTTCCCTCTTATGTAAAATTGAACTAAAACAGTAATTTAAATGAGAAGCTGACACCTACAAAGTAAGTCAAAACAAATCAAAAATGAAATGTGAACGCACAAAAAGACAGGAAAGACAAGAAAAGACGAACAGTTAGATTAATTGTTCATTTTAGTGGTTTGTGTAACTATGAACGCGGTCCACCGTTAGGTGGCGGTAAAGATCCTCATAACAGGGAAAGAAGTCCGCCACACCTAAAGAAGACGTACTTCCGTCGTGACGCAATCGTTAGTAGTAAATGGCGGTCACCAACAGGCCGGACTATAAACATTTCCACGGTTCCAACTGTAACTGTCTAATTATCATCAAAACATGTACTCGGCTGTATCGCACATGCAGGATAGTTATAAGATCTTTATTTTCAACTTTCAGGTCGGCTCATGCTCCGTGCTGAGAGGAAGTTTACAACTAAAAGGACCAAGAAAACGAAAGAAACGGTAAGAAGAAACAGGTATTAATATCTGTGCTCAGTTAGCTTATACACGCGTGCAGTTACATGACTTGATAAACACCCCGTGTGTTACATATGCGGACAGGTCTACAGGTTTTTTCATATACCCGTTGCTACCCGCTAAGCGCTATCGTTTTGTTTTAGGTTAACAAATGGAGAACGACGACAGTCACGAAGAAAAAGACACGGAGCCTGAAGTGGCCAAACTCCGGCTGAAAGTCGAATCTTTGAAACAGGAGCTCAAAGAGTGCCGAGCCGAGCTGGCCAAGTTACAGAAGCAGCTGAGCCACTCCGAAAGACTGCAGCGGAGCACGGAGGGCTATAACGAAGACCTGAGGAAGCAGGTCAGTTCAAATGAAAAGAAGCCAAACATATCATAGAGATGGGAGACATATCCTCCAAATTATATCACGATGCAACAAAAGATTTTGCAATAAAGAAATTCTCACAATATGGAGATCGATTTTATTTTCCAATGAGCTACTGTCATTGATTACCGACTTCCTAATTTAAAGCAGCAGCACTGTTACAGTGAGATAGCAGTGGCACAGCATTAATCAAACAACAGCACAACATTAGCCTAAGTGGTGTTTTCATCTGGAAATCTTTAAAGGTAATTAGAATCACTTCACTGTCTAACTCTTTAGGAGCTGCACAATATTATCACAGAACAAACATTGAAAAATAATCTCTACCTGCTTGTGTATTTAAACCATCTGCTTAAAGTCTTGATTTTCCACCAAATAACTTCATCGTTTTTTTTCCATTTGTGTTTGATCTTGCTGTTACATGGAGTGTAACTAGTGAGTGCTCTGAATGATGCTCTATGGAGTCAAATGTTTACTATCATGTTGCCAGTATCTCCTCTTTCTCAGCCTGATTGTACTTTGCGGTGTGTTTTTGTGGTGGTCAAACAAATTTGTCACTTTGCTTTGTTGGAGGTACTAAATGGTAACTGGAGGCTAGCACTCGGATATAACCAGGCTTGTCTTATTGTTGCGTACCGAGTAAACGAGTTGATTTACTGTAGCAATGATAATGAGATATGACATCTTTAATATGATGCAAAAATCTACACCGGCATTAATGCAGATAATCTAGACAGTCTAGATCTAAATGATGTCATATAGTAGTTTTGTTTGTTCTGAGGTGTATTTTGAGCCAGTTTAATGTTTAAAGTGGCAAAAGGGCCAAGGTTTATTTATTTTTTTAACCTAAGTTGTGCTCTATTTTTCTGCATTATGGTTTAAACCAAGAAAGGAAATCAATTTGAATTTTTGAATGTTTGCGCACTGAATTTTATCTCAATGTGTGTTGGTTCAGGTCGACCAGCTGAGTGCAGAGATTCATGAACGGAAGAAAAAAGATAAAGACAAAGTCGACTGTGAAACTCAAACAGAAGAACATGTATGGACAGAAACTGGTGTGTTACTTTCACATGCGCATGAATGAAATTTACTCATTGTGTCATTAAGTTTAAAAACAGCCTAAAGCTGTTTTAATATTCCTTTTCAGATTATTATAATTACTACTATGGAGACTACGGTCTGAACTCGGAGGGAGCAGACACTCAGGAAAGCCTGAACACGGCGCCAGCTGATTATGAGGCAGCAGAGAGCTCAACAACAAATGAAGCAACAGCTGCAGATGTGTCAGTTCAGCCAGACCAGACCAGTTTAGCGGTCACAACAGAGGTATCCATGTGTGTCTTTTTATTTTTATGTTAGCATTCCTATACTTATAAAAAGAGTCATATTCCATTTATAGTCACCATTATAAAACTATTTGTGTTTCAGGGGAGCGATGGAGGATCTATAGCAGATATGTTGAGGGCCACTGCTGAGGAAGCTATGACACAGACTGGGTTTGTGTTTGATGAGACTTCTGGGATGTATTATGACCACAGCACGGGCTTCTACTACGACTCGGTGTGTGAGCTGTAAAGTTTGGCAGTTTATAGTAGAAATTATTTTAGAGGAAGTTTAGTTTGGCACACATTTCTGACATTTTTCACCCCTCTCCATCAGGCCAGTCAGTTGTACTACGATGCCAACTCTGGCATTTACTACTACTACGATGCAGAGAGTGGACGATACCAGTTTCATTCCAGGATTGAGGTTCCTGCTGTGCAGAGTAGTGCAGAGCCGTATCAAGAAAAAACGGACGCTGATAAGAAAGGCAGAAAATTCAAGAAAGGAGTCAAGAAAACATCACAGGATGATAGGGTATGTAATAGTGCAAGATTTTATTTATGCATTCCTTAAAAATGTTACATTTTGTTGCTGACAGCTGGCTTTGACCTTTCAGTTCCCTCTTTAAAATCCAATTTGTTTTGCTGGTCTCAGTCTTCAAATAGATATTTTTTTTCTTTTTATATGAAGCTAGTTGACTTAAAGACTATTCCTCTGACCTAGGTGCAAGAGGTGACTAACTCTTTGGCTAAAATGAAGATTTCCTCTTACTGGAAAACTCCTTCCTACAGAGGTATACCTTTTTAATATTAATGTGCAAAAGATTTAAAAGTATGTGTTTGCTTTTTGTTCTTTAAAAAACTGAAAATTAGCTTCTTATTGTACACAGCACCTTAACAATCTTTAAAGGTGACACAGTGAGTCAAACACTGACCCTGGTCTCTGTGTTGCCTGCATTCAATCCTTTTGTGTGAGATACGGCTAATAAAGAGTTAGTGAAGTGAAAAAGTAAACCCATGAACCTCAAAGGACGCAAATAATAAGTTGCTGAAGCTCAGCTCAACACTTAGAATTTGCTGTCAGGCCTGATTTAACCTGGTAAAGGTCTTTAATGTATTCTCTTTGAAGACTGAGACCGTCTATAAGCTTTCTGTGCCAAAAGATTGGGGATCCACAGTACAAAGTCCAGCTTTCACAGCAGATGGTAGTTTCACTGCTCACTGTCTTAATGACAGGAAGTGAAAAGTGACGATGTAAAGCTGGAAGAAGACGAGGCCGACTGTGTTGAAAGGCAAACGACTAAGAAGAAGACAGAATCACGGAAAGCAAAACGAAGGTCTCGCAGTCCAGATGTGGCTCCACGGAGAAAAGACTCATCCAAACGCAAAGAAGACGGCGACAAATATCCATCAAAGAGAAAAAAGCAGAAAAACGGCTCACACCATGACGATAAGGGAGACTCAAGGAAGAAAAGGAAGAAATCTAAGTCGGAAAAACATAAAAAGAAAAAGAAGGCCACTCGGAGTGATGGATCTGAGGGGAACAGTGAACCAGAAGAGGGTGAGATCACAGAGTCAGAGAGGGAAGAATGGGAGTCTACCCCCTCGTTCTCGTCGCCCTCGAGCGCAGCCTCAATGGAAAGTCCTGAATCAGAAATGGACACACAGAGTCAAGAAGGTGAGAAGTAAGAGTAGTCTGAATTAACTCACATGGCGTGCACAGTTTGTTTTATCTGGGGCAAGTTTGTTTGATGGACCTGTCACTTTTTGGTAATGCTTGTAGCTGTCTGAGACTTGTCATATTTTTGTGAATATGAGTATGTGGTGCTTTATTTTTTTTTTCCTTGTAGTCAAAGACATCTGGCCTCCCTGTGTAAGAGTGACTGTGGTCAGGTCTCCTGTGCTGCAGGTGGGCACTCTGTTCATCATCACAGCCGACTCTCCAGCCACCATTGGCAGGTCTGTGGGGTTGTTTTCTGTTGCTGTTTGGTGATTGCATGGCAGCAGAAGTGTATTTTGTTCACACATTGCAACAGTGGGAAATTTTAGCACTTTAGTTGCAGTTTGAATTAAATCACTCACAAGATTTCAGAGCCGTTGTTAAAACTATGAGTAGTCAGTAAAAAGAGGTTAAATTGATCTCTCTGTCATATAATAGCCAAGTGAAGACAACATGCTGTCTTTTGTGTTTTCAGAGAGAAAGATATGAACCACGCAATCCGAATACCAGAAATGGGAGTCAGCAAGGTACCTCTCCTTTCCGCTTTCCTGCAGGGATGGAAGTTACTCTGTTATGAATGATTGTTTTTTGTTAACACAGGCTTATGTGATCTTTCTAAATGCCAGTATGTTTGTGGTTCTAGTTCCATGCAGAGGTGTATTTTGACCAGGAGCAGCAGAGCTACATGCTGGTGGACCAGGGAAGCCAGAATGGAACGGTGATCAATGGCAACCGCATCTTACAGGTGAGCATTTTGTTTACGTTTGAGTTGAAAAGAAAAAAGCAAACAAAACCTGAACTTAGCCGATACCACGTCAATGATACTTTCATCTGCAGCCCAAAACCAAGTCTGAGCCACATGCACTGATGCACGGCGATGAAGTGAAGATGGGAGAGACTGTGTTGTCCTTCCATATCCATTCAGGGAACGATACCTGTGATGGCTGTGAGCCCGGTCAGGTGATGGCTCACCTCAGCAAGCACAAGAGAGAAGACAACACTGGTGAGCTACTTAAAGTGAAACACGTCCACAGAGAGGGGAATATCTTTTTTTTTTTTTTTGCATAGATTCATGAAACAACAGTGAGCCTGCTCTTGTTGTAAAAGCTGTGCTCTTACCCAGTGTGAGATTACACTCCTGAGTTTGCCGCTGTTGTTTTTGCTAAAGGTCCTGCTCTCACCAAAGAGGATAAAGAATCACTGCGACAGAAAGAGCTGAAGCAGATGAAGGCCAAATATGGCCTGCAAGTGAGTGCAAACCTTGGTGCAGTCATAAGTTTTAACCCTCTAGTCTTTTCTTTTCCTTTTTTATAATAATGGAGGCACTCATTTCTCTGCTTTTCTGCAAACAGAGCGGTGACTTTGAGGAGACGAAAGCCTTGAAGAACCCCAAATATAAGGATCGAGCAGAATCTCGAAGGCAAACAGTGGGCAGTGAGGGTGCTTTCCAACGCGATGATGCACCGGCTTCTGTTCATGAGTAAGTGTTAGCAAATGGCTGTAGTTCCACCTGATGGGAAATGCTAGATTCAAGTGTTGATCATTCACTGTGTCTGTTTTCCAAAAGGGAGATCAGTGAAGTGAATAAAGGACGGAAGATGCTGGAAAAGATGGGCTGGAAGAAAGGAGAGGGACTGGGTAAAATGGGAACCGGAATGAAAGACCCGGTAAGACGATCCGCTGATTCTGCTGGTGGAAGTTCTCCTTTGTTTCAGTGCAAAACAGCAATGTGATTCAATTGTCTTCCTTTTCCGTTCCCGTCTTCACAGATTCAACTGAAAATCCGAAAGTCCCAGTCGGGTTTGGGAGCAGCTGCCGCCATGTCTCTGGACGACGCGTCTTTGACTAAATCAAAGTCCCAAAAGAACTGGGAGAAGGCGCGAGAGAGGTTCGCTGATACCTGCCAGCCTGACTCGCTCGTGCCCAAAACCCAGAAGAACACTTCACCCAAAGCCTGGGTCAGATCGGAAGAGACGGAGACCACACCGAACAGCTTTGAAACAGAAGGCCAAAGTTAGGAGTCAGAAGAGAATTTCCACAGATTTAAAAACTGGGCACTTACGCATATTGACACCAAGAGGAAATGTGTCGTTTTCATTTATTTCCTCAGCTGTGAAGAGTCATGCAACCAGTTGAGACTAAATTGAGTTTTACCTCTATTCTTAAGAGTACAGGATATGCCCTCATTATTTTACTGCCACCGTAAAAACAAACAAATAAACATTATTGACCTGTCTTTCAGTGCTGTGCAGTTATATCCTCACTTACAGTGGTTAGGTAACTCTTATTTAATGTAGACCACAATAAGAGTTGCTGAAGGATTGAACTGGAGTGTCGCCTACACACACACACACACACAGGGCAGAGGTGCCACTGTTCCTGCTAGTACAAACAAGGATGCGAATAACCTCAAGCAAACATTGACACAGTGAAGCAATATTTCTCGCATTGAGATCTTTTTTTCTTTCCTTTTTTATGATGACGACTGAGGATCTGTTCAGACAAATCAAAGCTCACCATGTCAAGTCACAACTTCTCTGTGTTACTGTCCCCAACCCCCCCCCAAGCCTTTAAAAAAGAAAAACAATATTCTGAACAAGCTAAACTTATCTGTGCGGTTTGATTTACTTTGACATATTGTGGTGTTGCGTCTTTTATTGTCACTTCTATGTTTGCTAAAAGCAGAGGGACAACCACATCCACATACTTGGAACTACAGTGAGCAAACATTTAACAGTCCCATCTCTATGCAACCTTATCTACGGGTTCATTTTAGGGTGTGTGAATATTTGCATGTGTGCGCAAGTCTGTCTCACACCGAGCGCAAAGAGAAGGGAAATCTAGCACAAGGTCTGTATTTTAGTTTGTATAGTACAGCCCATGAAAATCCATTAGCACGTTTAAAGTGTCTTTGCTGATGCTGTTATAACTGCATGAGTTAGTCATGTAGGGGAGGTGGAAATCCTCGTTCTGTATCAGCTCAAAGTGCCGTAAAATTATCAAACAGCTGAGAGGCTGGACTCACGTGACGGTGTTGGTGTAACTCCTTGAGCTGGATCTCCTGCTGTTCTTCCTCTGACTTTGAGTGCCACCCATTTTGAGCTTTCCACTCTTCAACAGATGAACAGACACATTCCACTACTGTATTTATTTCCCTCAGCTAGCAGTCATCGTCCTCATCGGTGCACTGCTGTCAGATTTCTTTCTTGACAGGTAGGTCCTCCCTCCTCTGCTCAGCTACTTTCGCAAGTCTCCTCCCTCAATTTAACTGCGCTCACCGAGAGTAAACGTTCAATTTGTAAAACTACTGTAATAAAATTGGGAGGGATCTGCTTGTGTCTTGTGTTGCTCAGTTGTTTTGTGTATAAAGTCTAAGGCATAAAAAGATATTGTTAGTCATGAGATAAAGTGGGATGTGGCTCAGGGCTTTTGAGAGATCTGGCTTGACCAGTTCCCGATGCTGAAAGAGTATTCAGAAGAACACAGAGCCACTGTTCTTTGAAGTGCAGGCTTTTCTATTTCTATTTTCTTTTTGCAAGTTTTTATGCAGTTTGTGTGAAACGACTCTTAGTACAATCGGAAACAAACAGCTGCTTTGGTGCTGTGAAAATGTCTTGGGTGTTTTGATGAAGTGCATTTTCCCATCTCTACAACACAATCAGTGCCAGTGAAAATCATTCGGAAGAGTAAAAAATCCATAATGCTCAATGTCAAATGACTATCAGAAACTATGCACTGTGTGAGTTAATGCTGCTAAAATGGCACTGACCCGTAATGTAGTCTGGCATCAAAACATTCAGCGTGGATCCTTTTGAGTGCTGCAGGTTACTGTGTGAGGCATATTTTACTTGACTGGATGTGTTAATAAATAATGATATATGTCAATATGAACACCAGCACCCAAGGTTACTTATCTGGGGATTGCATTGCGAGGAAATGATCAATTTTTAAATTTACCTCAACTGTCTGTCGTATATTAGTTGTGGCTGATTTACGATTAGTCCTGACGCAATAGCTCTTTATTGGACTGCACCATCACAAGCAAGTGGAAACAAGTCTCCTCAAGTCCCTGGAGCTGGAAAAGTATCTTAGTTATGCGACAGTAATCTGCAAACATGGAGTTAGTATTTAGAGGGTGGAAAGTCTCATCAAGGAAAATGTGGTGTGGCCCAAGGAAGATACCTTAAATATTGTGATCCTAGCTAGCTGGTTAAACAAGCCATAAATGAGGGAACCACAGCCGTAGTTTTGAAACAACTGGAACATTATTAAACTGATATCTGCCTTGCACAAAGATGCCTTGTTTTGCGCCCGATCATGCTTTGAGCTGTAAATTCTGTCAAGAGACAAGGAGCATGAAAAGGTCAGCCAGTTTTCATACCACACATTGCATCACATGGAATATACTGGGCGACACAGACTTGCAAAAAACAGACATTCATTCAACTAGTATCTGATAAAAAACAAAAGGACTCCCATATGCCTGACAGAGGGCACTATGAAGGGTGTGTCGTACCTCCAATCTTGATCGTTTAGATGAGTATTTCCTGCAGTAATTTTCTATTTGATGTACTATATGGATATTTAAAATGAAGAAAGCAAAATATATTTTGTTAAATAATTTTTAAGTGTAAACAAGAATAAAAGACTATAAAAGCTGGGTTTGAAATAACCCAGTAAGTTTCTAATTATAGGAAACTATCTATGCTATTTAACTAGGATTAACAAAATTGGATGAAATGAAATGGTACAAATTACATTTAGTACATGAAACAGTTATTTTAATGGAAGGTAATTATTAAACTATAAATCCAATCACTGAATAAACTCAGCTGTGAAATTTACTCAATAATGCCTCAATAACATTTAATTTTCATAGATTAGCAAAATTAAGATGAACATGTGGCCTGATATCTCTAAGTTGTTGAGAAAACTCGGTGGACTGTTCAGGGTTAACAAAAAAGAGAGAGGGAGAAAATCTGCAGAATTATAATCTCTCACACCCAAGTGAAAAAAAATGCCGCAGACATAAAATTATAATCATTTGTCTTTGAGTGACCTCATGTGACAGACTGGTATGAAACCAGAATCTGTGTAGTTTAGTGTTTGTTGGAATGACCACAGGGTTTAATCAGAGAAAAACTCCTCCCTCCATCATCAGTCACAGGACGTAAATCCTTTCTGTGGGTTTCCATAATAGTTAAGGACCGTAATGCAAGCACGGGTGACAGCAACATGAATTATGGTAAATATATGTCAGAAATACAGTTCAGTGAGTAACGTGACACCAGGGTTTCATTATTTAGAAAATAAGTTGAAGTCTGTGTGGTGTATTACATAGCAGGGAGCAGTAAGAAAACACAGTTAAAATTGGATTCTGAGTAATTCTAGCGGCTGTGTGCCAAAGTAAAGCCACTGTACTGTATGTAATATGCAACAGAAGCAGCAGTGAGCAGAGGGAGCAGGGTCACAGCCACAAAATGAAGCCTTTACATACAGCAGGGAGTCCTCTTGTCATTATAGTATGTCTGTGTGTGTTTCTACAATGATGAAAATTTATGATTATTTGCTATTTTATTGCAACAGCTTACTTTCTTTTCCCCTTTGGCCACACCATGACCGTCTGCCCCAATCTAACACTGTGTTATCTCAGTCTCTGTCTGTGTATGTGAGCCTATTGAGAGGCATGAGACCAGAAGTGACACGTCGGAGGAACAGTACTGCAGTGACTCAACAACCCCCACTTCTGCTTCCGCCTCTGTGGGCCCTCTCGGCCATATCCGTTTACATAAAATCTCAGTCTCTGGGCCTCTCAACATCAGAGCAAAGCTGAAGACGCAATATATTACTATTTTTAAACCTGACTGTGACTCAAAAAGAAATTCCACTTGGTATATGTAAACATAAAAAAATCACATGAAGAGAGCAGAGGTGGGGATGTGGGGGGTTAAATATCCACAGGTCATCCATCTTGATCTTTTCAGCCAAGAGGAAATAAACCTCATTCCAGCCACATTCCAGCAGCTGGAGCCAGCTCTTACTGTTATACTCCTTTTTATATCTGCACTCTTTGATACTCAAACATCTTAACAGAGCAGGAACTTGTGTAGAACTAAAGCATACAGCCTCTAACTGTGTATTTGAATAAGAACTGTCTGTGTATGTGACGCCATCCAGCTCAGTTTAAATATCCAGGTTAAAACCTCTGTGCTCCACGCTGAAAGGAAATTCCAACAGCACTGCAGCTTTCTCATGGCAAGTGACTCACTCAAAGCCACTGATGAATGTCTTCCACCCGTGGCCTTTCCTGCTTGGAAAAGGCCCCTCTGGGTGTGTCTCCCTGTGACCTCATCTTCCCAGAAAATTCTCCAGAAACTTCAGCAGCACATGATGTAGCCCCTGTGCAAGACACCGGCAATAACAAACCAGTCTGTCTCTAAAAGAGTCTCACTTGGCTTATCACGTCATCTCTTACGGTGGTGTGTCTGTGCCTTAGTCTGCTCAGTCAATCAGAGCATCACTGTCTGTGCGTAAATGTGTGAGTGTGTGAAGGCAAGCGTCCTGTTTACTGCTGGCTGTGACAGTTTGAACAAACAAAACAGTCAATCTTAACCTAATTGTCCTTGCCAACATTGTTTGCCTTTAAATCTTTGTGCCTAATTCCTCCTCTAAGGTGACTAAATGTCATGTGTGCAAGCTTTCACCAACCTGTCAGTTACAGCCTTCACAGGAGAAGCACTAATGAGCAGAGCTACTTTACAGCCCCACAAACTACAAAACCGCCGGGTCAACAGGAGAGGGGAATTATAGATTTGTGAAAAGAGGCTTTGTATTCATGCAAAAAAAAGAAAAGAAAAAGACAATAGTGCTCACATGGCAGCAGAACGAAACAGACACGACACATTCAAAGAGTCATCTGACACACTGTCCAAAAAGTAGCTGATCAGTACCAGAAAACACACTATTAACAAAAGCATGTAAACTACACAGACCACTTACTTACATGAATAACGGTGCACCTGACTGGCAGGAGAAAAAGAACTGTTCAAAAGCTCTCAGTTTTTAAATAATACCTCAAATCTCTGTTGACTGACAAGCTGTGGCAGATCTGCTGCGAGGTTTAAGTCCTTCACCGAGCCGTGGATGTAGAAATCCCTGGTCAAAGATTAAAGTCCTGTGTTCAGAACAGCTGCTGGAGTTGCCGCTCTCAGAGTGGAAATTCTTGTTCGCTCTGCGTGGTGGTGATCAGTCCATGTGGCTGGATGGGAAATGGGAAATAAACTTTCTGGGCAAGGAGCCAAGAGCAGGGTTTTAAAGACACAGCCGTAGCAGTGCTATATGAGGCTGAGTCACACTTTACAGTACACTACAGCCGAGCGGAAACACTGCTTTTAAACCACTCTGTGATAACTTTAGATCATTTTAAAAGTTCATATTCTTAGCTAGATTATGATAACACTTAACTGATCTCTTTATGATTAAAGTACAGACCCAAAATATATAACACAGTTGCTTCTTATTTCTTGTAAATTTAGACTACAATAAGTAGTTTCTTATATAATCTGGTGCTTAGAACTAAGTTTTTGTTATTTTTGGAAAAAGTAGAAACTCGTTTGCTAGTCCGTTATTGTTTTTATCTCACTCAGAAAATCACATGAAGATAAAAAAGTGTGAATAAAAAAAGAAAACTTGTTTATTTATTGACCTAATTTCATTGATTTCTTTAGCGCAGTGATTGCTTAAGAAATCAGTGAGCTGGTGTCTCCCTCTAGTGTTCATTCGCGAGAAGGCATCTGCAACAAAGTGGCGTGTTCAGCAAAAACTACAGCAGACCCTTTACAGTTGGAAATCAGTAAATAAACGCTTGCCTCATTCATATATGATGGAGTTTATTATGTCATTTCATTATGTGCTACTTTGCGTTTCTGCCAGTCAGAGCTTTTAAAGGAAATCAGCATCCATACAAGCCTGCTGAGTTTTCAACTGTGCTGGTAATCTCTGCGGAGAACCTTCCTGGAAAGGCAAAAACGACTTCTCTGCTGAGGCATTAAAAACTTGAACAACACAGCTGCACTGCACTGTGCACTTGCAGGCCTAGGGCTTAATAAACAAAAAACAACATCTTAAAAAATATGAAATGTTTTGATGTTTTCAAAATTGATTTCTTCAGTCTCAGCTGACTGCGGGTTTTCCCAACTTTATAAAAAGTACATTTGACTGAAACTAGCACCACTGTTGAACAATGGCCTGTAAGGTCAGTTTCAGGATCATTAATATGCAAATTGTGATGAACATTGATCAGTGACTATTGATCAATGACCAATAATAGGTGAATTATTTGAATGTATAGCATACAACCCATAGCAAACCCATGTTACTGCCTGTAGTACTGACCCTTGTATGTGAATTATATGAAATGAAGACACAGTTCCAACATCAAACACACTTGGTTGGTGCTGAGAGTTGTCCTGTTGCTGAGGTTGGGGTCATCCTGTAATCTCTTATGAACTACCTCCACTGCTTCAGTGACTGAAACACAAGTGAAGAGAGATGTAACATCGTACGAGACCATTATTTCATCAGCCTCCATAATGACATCTTTCACCTTCTCAACAAAATCCAAGGTGTTCTGGATGTGGTGTTTAGAGCTGCCTACCAGCGTGTTGAGGTTGAAGACAGAACTTTTAGATGTTATAGGTGACTGAATTGATCATACAGACAATTGGTCTTAAAGATACACCCTGTTTATATATCTGCGGTGAACCATACACACTTAGTGTAGCTTCCCCTGGGTATATCCTGTGGTATGAGGTCTGGTAAATGCATTGTCTTTGATCTTGTTTCAGGGGCTCACAAGTATTTTTGTCACTGAGCAGTGAAACATGCAGTGAAACGCTCCTTGAAGGCTCGATGATCCCCAAGGACAACATTAAGTCAACTTACTTCTTTAGAGATGCCAAAAGACATTCAGGAATCCTGTAACTCAGACGCCTTCCCATGGCTCCCTCTTTAATGACAGAGTTGTCATTCAGCAATACCTGTTCTACCCGGATTCACTTGATATACTTCAGAGTTCCACTCACCCTTCACCTGAAGCTGTTTATCCTCTGGCAGATGGCTAAGGTCACAGTTTGCCACAGCAGCAGAATGTAAGTATTGCTCCCCTTCCTCTGCACCCCTTCCTTCAAAAGGTTTATATGCAGAACCCTGCTGGAGCTGGAGTGTAGACATCCAGTAAGTAGTGGAACCCAGTTTCTTCTGAACCTTAAAGGGTCCTTGCCACTTAGCCAGTAGCTTATTGTTGTTAGTAAGGAGGCGCACCAACACTTTTTGTCCAGGACTAAGGGACCTCTGCCGGGCTGATCAGTCATACCAGAACTTATGCTTCTGCAGGATTTTGGTCGTGTTCGACTGGACACTCATTTTCTGAAGTCACTCCCTCATCTGCACAACATAGTAAACAATGTTAACAGATTCCAACTTTGCCTCGTCTTCCTCCCAAATGTTTCTTAAGAAGGTTAGAGGTCCTGAAACTCATAACCATACAAGAGTTCAAACAGAGAGAAACCAGTGGAGGCTTGTGGTACTTCCTGTAGGCAAAGAGAAGATAAGGAAGCCCTTCCATTCTCATCTACCACCTTTCGAAGCATCTGCTTTAGAGTCTGATTAAACTGCTCCATTAGTCCATCAGTCAGAGGGTTTTATGAAGTGGTCCTCAGGCTTATAATACCCAGCAGCTTGTACGCCTGACATAAAGTTAGTTCTCTGGTTGGTCAGTGTTTCCCATGGAAACCCTACTCTTGAGAAGAGCTGTACAGGCCATTGATTTTGCCTTGATGGATTTCAGTGGGAAAACCTCAGGATATTTGGTTGCATAATCAGTAATTACAAGCATACAGCGATTCCCTGTCTTACTCTTCTCCACAGATCCAATAATGTCCATTCCAAGGCACTCAAATGGGATGCCAATAATGAGCAGTGGTGAGAGTGGAGCTTTGGAAGGAACTTCGAAGGATATCATTTGGCACTGAGGGCAGCTCTGGTCATCTTTGCCAGACCAGAAAAAAATGTTGTTTAAAGCGAGCTGTGGTTTTGTGTTTTCACAGTCTGTCCAGTAAGGGAGCAGAAACCAGTGTGAATACATGTCGGCAGCCGACATGTATTCACACTGTGCAAATGAAAGTGCCAGCAGGAGCACTGGAGGGGCAACAAGACAACCTCCAAAAATTAAAAGTGTTGCAGGTGGTGACCACAGACCACTGTTTTCTGTTTATCCCTCCTGACTGAATTTTCTCTAGTATCGCTTTTTGTTAGTATTCTTGTCACTATTGGTAGCATCAGATGGCACCTGCAGCCCATTCAGGTTGCACCGGAAGTCCAGCTTCTCCAGGATAGGACATACTATCCTGCCATACCAAACTGTCAGAGTCCATAAGGTTTCCATGAGGGCCTGACGTGGATCTCTGCTCACAGACCAGCAATATGCAGCTTGAGTGGGATTCACCAGAATCCTCTTTACAAATGAGAGTATGTTCACAAAAAGCACATGTAATTTGACAGTGGGTCATGGATGCTTCAGAGAGTCATATCCATGGAGAGTCACACAGACCTTTGTATATTTCAGTCCTCACAACTGTTATGCAGGGGGGTGTGGAATAAGGAAAATATTTTACTGCTACTCATACTCATCATATTACCATTGCATTAATTAACTTTGCATTAAGTCATTACCATTGCATTAATCAAATTAATCATCATTTCATTAAAACATTTAGTGAAACTGTTGGCATTACATTAACATTTTTATTACAAGTGCAGCTATGACCATTTTATACACATTGCATTTTGTGCTTATTAAAGAGTTGGAGCTCAGTCAGTTAATTGGAGGTTGTAAGCCTCGTTCGGCGCGATATCCGGACGATCTATTGTGCAAGTGACTTGAAGCTATAGAAGGTTAAAACTGCATACATGCCTACAAAACACATATAATACATATAATCTAGAAACAGGCTTGAGTGAAGGCCTGAATGTATTCAGCTTCTTGTTGCATTTGAGTTTGCTTAGTAACAGGTGACAGAAGATGGGCCAAAGAGGAGGACAAGTCCCTGGGGATCTTCAGGGCCATATTTGGATGAAGATGCTAGAGAGGGGGAATTTTGGTGTCTGCGTTTATCTCTTAAAATGATCATTGTCTGTAAAAGATGCAAATTATGTTTTTAAGATACAAATTACGTTCTTGTAAAACACGAGAAGGGGCGTTATAAAAGCAATCTGAAGTGTATTTTTGGGCGGAGATCTACATCTGATGTTTTGCAGTGTACATCTTCCCACGCGTGTGTTCAATAAACTCATCTGTTTGATTGCATCCTTCTGGGCCTCTAGTATTTTGTTTTGGTTCTCAACATCGGGACAGGGGCAAGAGGGGTGGCATGATGATACAATACATAGCTTTAAGTTGTTTTTGTGGACATTTTGTTGACTTTATTTATACACAGGGGATTTTCACATAGTTCACTGAAGAGGTATGCGCCACCCTGCCTAGACCTCTTGGCCCTCCTTCGCACCTCCATGTAAAATTTTCTAAATCTGCCACTGACTCCCACAGCATACCAGAACCAGATCAAACCCAGCACAGTTTAAGGTTTTTTTTTATACCCATAAGGAAGCAGAACCTCACTGAGCCCCTGAAACTGTGGTGATCACCTGGAAGAACCAGCAGAGTGTCATATAGCTTGCAGTGTGTGTGTGTGTGTGTGTGTGTGTGTGTGTGTGTGTTTCAAATCTCAAAAACAGATGAGCTCATTGTCATCCTGTCCTTAAACCCATTACTCACGCGGTAGCCAGGCAACAAGCTACTGGATACAATAAAGAAACATGCTAGCTTCAGTCCAGGATTTTTATAGGGTGGCGGCATAATAAGGATCTAGAATAAACCAAGTCTAATAAAAAATATTATGACCAAGGTTCGTGTAATTGTGGATCGCGTGTTGCTTGTTAATAGACACAGGGTGTATCTATAAGGTGTCTTTTTCTCATTGATCCACATGTTTCGGTGTGTAAGCTTCATGTTGAGAACCTTTGATATTAAAATCCAAACAACTAATCACCAATAAATGAATAATAAAAAGGATGAAGTAGCATCTAAGTTTGTTCCTCCCTTTCAAATATCTTATGTACATATACTACCACTACAGCAAACTTAAATGTGGATGCCCATAAACAAGCGCTCTTTTCTTTCACTTGGATCGCCTTATGATTGGGCAAAGTGACATTTCATCCTAACTGTAAATCTTACTGTAGTTGGAGAGCAGAGGGTTTACAGCCGCTGGTCGGAGTGGGTTCCTGCGTGTGTGTGTGTGTGTGTGTGTGTGTGTGTGTGTGTGTGTGTGTGTGTGTGTGTGTGTGTATGGATGGATGTAATGAGGACGTTACATCACTTGCAGTGCAGCCAGACACCAGCAGCAGCATCCAGCTCGGAGGTAACGCGGCGCACAAACCCAGCTGGCCATATTGTGCACCAGCTCCCCGCAAATCGGCTGCGTCACACCTCAAGAAGGCACAAAGCAGTACTGCAGGAATAAAACCACTACACTGCGAGAGGCTCACGGATCAACCCCCCTGTATCGCTTGAGCTGGTAAGTGCTTGGATGCATTAACGCGTATTTCTGTGTATATTTTCCCCATTCACGGTGATGCATCAGCCCGAGCTTTGCTTGTCCTCTCCTGCGCTTTTGTGCTCAACGGGTTTTCTCGTGGCCCACAAAACGCCCCACATCGTGCACATTACACTGATTGGATTGCATTGTTGTGAGAGAAACAAAAACATAATGCACAATTCCTGGAATATTTATGCAATCTTGTGGGGTAGAGGACGATGGATAATGCTTTTCCTTTAGGTTTAATGAGTGCTTGTTTTTTTTGTTTTTGCTTTTTGACCCCCTCAGGTTGGCGTTTTTCCGTGCAGGGAAAATGGTTAAACTGGGCAATAATTTCAGCGAGAAAACCAACGGGAAGGTGGTTTCTGAAGACGGGTTTGACACCATCCCTCTTATAACACCATTAGATGCCAGTCAGCTGCAGTTCCCCCCACCGGATAAGGTATGCTTTTTGATTTACCAAAATATCCATTGATATTTGTGATTCAAAGTGAGGGAACCAGCGCGTTTAGTGGTATTGCCATCACTCTAATTAGGGGGGGAACGGGTAACCAGTCTTACACATCTCTCCAGTATTACACATCACTTCAGTCATATTGCTTATAACTGTATCACTTGCATTAAAAATAAACATGCCGATTTTACCAGTCATGTTTTTTTTTTCTTCTTCTCATGAAGCGGCTGTGTTTTATTTTCCTGCCAGGTGGTGGTGAAGACAAAGGCAGATTATGATGGTGAGAGCAAAAAGGGAAAGCTACGATCTCCCAAAATCGCAGAGTTCTCAATAAGCATCATTGAAGGCGTTTCTGAGCGACTCAAAGTAAGAATAACGGAGCTGCTACAATCTGTGTTTCATGCATCATCCATTTCCCAGTATACTCCCACACATGCACATCCCTGAGAGCAGACATGTGTCTGCCTGCTGCTCAGGACATTTTTCATCCCCCCTCCAATCATAATATTTCCTCCCCAGCACAGCTCATACCTTTTGGCTCCTTCATTCAGCCCTCTTTCGCCTCCCTGTCCTCCCTTGTTGCCTGTAATCTTGGCCGGCTATACAGAGAGACATAATGCTCACTGATTCACTTAACCCCGCCCTGAGACTCTCATTAATTCAGCTGCTGCCATGGTGATGGCCTCCAAATGGCAGCATCTCTCCCACCTTTTAATGCTCCTTTGATTAGATGATAGATTTTTCTGTGCACACCTATAGAATGATTGAAACGCGTGTTTTGCTTTTATAAGAAACGAATGCGTAAAAGATGCCCTTTCTCCCTATAAATCCATCTCCGCATGTCCTGTGCCCACACTGAGCGATCCTCCCTCTACATTCATAATCAACAGATGAAAAAATATCTCTGAGCAGTGCCAGGCTCTCTTTGTAGGGCTTTAATTCTCAAACATAAAGCCACCGAGGCACATCACTGCCTGAGAGAACACAGCCTACATCCTCACGTCGGTGCTTTGAAATGTTGCAGGCGGGCCTTTCATCACAGAGAGTCTCTGTAATAAGCTCCTGTTGCTCTGCTTTGTGCACGCTGCACTGTGTGCTCTGCTGTGTAACTGTCCAATTCAAGCAAACAAATAAAAAGCAAATACTGTCATTCATATCGACGCACACTGTTAAGAATCTTATCAAATCTGAGCCAAACACAGTGGGCCAAAAAAACTAAAAACAACAACCCCTCAAAGAGTTGTTGGATGTGTGGCACATTGCTCATAATATGTGAAGTCTTGTTTCTCTGCTGCAACTGTGAAATTTCACAGATACAGAACCATTTCACTGACATTGCTTTAAAATAGAAATTTTCCCTCCCTCCAAATAACTTAGCATATTCATTTATCCTGCTGCATAAAGCACACCTTTGGGGGGGGGGGGGGGGGGGGGGTTACATCTTGGGTAATAATGACGCGCTCACTCCCACTGCCCAGTAGCTCCAGTAGGTGTTACATAACTCCCCTGAGAGGTGGGAGCTGAACTGTACAGGTGGCCGCACAAACTGTGTTCTTGTCGAGTTAATTTATTCAGATTATTCTGTAGACCTGACTGGATGTTACTGTCACCGTTTTACTTTATGACCTTCCACATAATTGTCTACATCTTTTTTTTTCTTTTGCTTCAATATGGCAACCTTTTACTCTCGCTCAACCTTTAATATCAAAGAAGCTATTACAGGTTGCTCCAGTCTGCCCACTCGCTTCCTTTCATCAAGATGTAGGGAGTCTATTTATGGTGTCCTTTAACGGAGCTGTCTCGTAGGTCTTCTGCTGACGATGGCACTGTGCGTCTCCTTTAGGTGACCTTGCTGGTGATCTGTGCTCTGGCTTTCCTGATGTGCGTAGTGTTCCTCGTGGTCTACAAGGTCTACCAGTATGAACAGCCTTGTCCTGACAGCTTTGTTTACACGGTAAGAAAAACATTTCACCGTTCATGCAGTAAAGCATTTTTGTTGCATTATTTTAAATGTCTAATTTAAATGAGGATTTAACTGATCATGAGTGCTGACACTACATTCACTGATACAATTTAAGCTGACATAAATAGAAAATGTATTTTTACCATGGATTTAAAAACAAAAAAACTCTTATCTGAACTTCCTTAGATCCCCAATAAATCTACATTTTATTACCAGTGCCACCTGTTTGTGTGAAAATATGTAATTTTTGAGAGGTCAAACAGTACATTTTTCATATTACAGACAAAATGTTCAGTCAATATGCAATAAAACACATTAAATAGCTTTGCTGAAACAGCCATGATGGTCAGCAATTCGCAATAGCTTAACATGGCTACTTTTAATAAAAAATTTCATTATTAATTTTGTTGACTGGTTTCCAGTTGTGTTCCTGTTCCAGGAGCAGTTTAGATTAGTCCTTACCTAAGGCTTTTATCGTCTCATACTGCTGGTCTGCAAAAATGACATATTCTCACAATAAAAGCTGTGGGTCTGAGGTTATCGATTATTATCTCACCACAAAGCCTTGATCCCTCTACCTACAGTGCTGGGAAAAAGTCTTGAGTCACCCTTTATTTCTTTAGATTTTGCTTCCAATACGTTTGCTTCCAGCACTTTTTCACCAACAAGGTGATTCCCATAGAGCTATTACCCAAACACCTGGCACATCGTGACATGGTGTCCTTAAGAAATCGGGAAAAAAAATCCAGCAAAAACCTGACACAGGACCAGAGAGATGAATCTGGCCCCTCAGGTGGCCTTTCTACTGTCCAGTAAAGCCTAATCAGAAATGGTCTCAGTAGAAGTGTTGCTGTCAAGAAGCCATTTTCAGGGAAGGTGAAAAGGTAGAGGTATGCCAGATTATACAAGAACTAGTCTGAAAGTCTAATTTGAAACTTGTGGTTGAAATTGCTCAATGTACAGAGGCCAGGAGAGAGGTACCACAGTGAGTTTCTGTATCTGTATCTGCCATCTGTAAAATAAGGTTGGAGGTTCATGGTTCATGGCTGTATTCCTCCAGTGATGTTGGCCATCTTGCCAAAGTTCCATCACATTTTGATCAACAATGCAATACCATCTGGAAAAAAAGGGTGACATTGATCCCAAACAAACTAATGCAGTAAAAGCATACCTGGGTATAGGAACAGAGGGAAACAATATCAGTCATGGATTGGCCTCAACATTACTGAAGCACTGTGGGGTCATCTTGTCAGGGAACAAATGAAAAGTCTGGAGAACTATTCTCGAAGACTACTTAAATAGATGACAAGAAAGCTTGACTAAGAGACTGTTTTGAAGAATAAAGGCGGTCATACCAAATATTTTGACTTTCAAGCTAATTACAACTGTATACATTCCCCCCTTATATACATGCATGTTTGCACATGTTAGAATAAATCACTGCAGCAATTTTCCAAAGCAAAATTTAAGACACAAATTGTGCCTCCAGACTTTTGCACAGCACTGTATAACTGTTTAAATGATAAGATTTAGCTTGCGTTGTTTTCTGTGCTCTTTTGCTCCAATCTATATTCTGTTGTCATCACCTATTGTGTGCACTGAATGAGTTAACTCCCAGTATGTTTAATTCTCTCTTTCTGGAGCAGCAAGGTCGCTGCATGCCAGCTGGGCTGTATGGCAACTACCCCCCTCAGGGCCCTGGGGGCCGCGGACGTCTCTTCACACTCATTAACCACTACAACATAGCCAAGCAGACCATCACTCGGTCAGTATCACCATGGGTGACCATCATGTCTGAGGAGAAGGTCACCCAGCAGGAGACGGAGACTGCCCAGAAACTGGCTTAACCAACCTGGGATCAGGTGGTGGCTTCGCCTGCTGCAGAAAAATAAATAATATGGTTGTGCCATTCAAGCAAACCTCCCAGTCCTGTGGCTTTAATGGTTAAAAATCCACTTCTCTTGGCTGAGGTGCTATGCTGCCTTGTTGATGCAGTTTGGTCAGCTGATGCTTACAGTAGGAGGAATTTCTGCAAGTGAGGCTAACAGCTGGGTGGATTTACAGGTTTGTTTGAATAGCATACACTGTTATTTATTTACACTTTGAGTGGCAAACGTGTAGAAAAAAAGCCACAGAAACAAACACTGACACACACATTCACTGTCTTTGTACATACACATATGTAACAGAGCTCACTTTAGTACTCAGATTGTGAAACGACTGTGAACCATCTCGTGTCTGCGTCGCTTGTTTTATGCACGCACGACTCTTAATAACAATCAGTTTGCTTTGAATCTCTTTGTATTCCAATACATCAAGTACTGATATGAGCATGTTGGAAATCTCGAGGTTGGGCGAGTGGTAAATTTCTCATGAAGTGACAGGATATTTGCCACTGAGGCCATCTGTATGAAAATGTCTTAGTGTTATGGTATTGTGAACAAAGGCTTGACTTGGAGGAAATGTACCAGCAGAAAACATATTTTAAATTGTGCTGTACTGCTCTCTGCATATAGTGCTTTAAAAAAAACCGAGTGTTTGATCAAGTTTCTCTTTCTTTTTTTCCCCTCAAACAGACATGAATGATTGTTTCCATTCATTTGGATTCTGTGAACACAATGTGCTTTGATTTTCTGGCTACACAACACTTATTTAAGGATTACTTTACAGAGCATAACTTTTAAGCTACTGTACTGAATGTTTTTTGCATTGCTAGTGAAGACACTGTATTGCGCAATGCTTCGCATTGATTAATGTCGCCATATATGGCTATAAGCAGCCACCACAGATACTAGAGTTAGGCTGATGTAGTGGAACAATCTGACAGTAGTTGCTTGTCCTGTTGTTTCCTTTCTGTATTTGTCATTTAACTTAACTTGCCACAAATTATGTACCTTTTTCAAACAATGTAATGATTGCCATTGAAGTGCATTTGCTACATAAAAAAAATGTCAAATGAAAAACTCAAATAAAGTGCCCACATTTCACACCGACGTCTATGTGCAATCCATTTATGCAAAAGAAGATTTTTATTCATTACTTTGAGAGCAAGTCATGTCAGAGCTGCTGAAAACTCCCTCGGCACAGAAAATAAACACAGTTAAAAGTTCCAGTTGCTCTTGAGCTGACATCAAAGGAAAAAAATGTTCAAAGCACTTTAATGCTGTCACTGGAATCTGAGTTAATCATTATAAACAGATTAACAGAAACATCAGAAGTCAACAGCTACTTTCTCCTTAGCTGACACAAACCAAGGCAGGCAGCGGCTTCAGCTGCCTTTGATGTTATCTGCAAACCCACATAGATACGAATTATAAAAATTGTTTTATATCATGAAATATCATCATGAATTAATGAGAGAAGGTACACGTTAAATTTGCTATAAATTAGTTGAGAATCATTTGCTTTTACTTGAGTGTATCTGATGTGCCAGTACAGTTTATTCGGCTCCAATCTGCAAACCATTTTGAGCATTTAGAGTAATTTATTTTACATAAAGAACAAATCTTTTTGAATACATGGGACTGTGATGTCAAGATGCAAATACGCTCTAGTGCATAAAACAGTTTCGGAAGAGATTCACAGGGATCGAAATCCAGTCAAACCATTGTTACTCATGGCTGAGAAAGGCAAGATGTTAAAATACAAGTGCATTTTTATATTAAAGCTACCCTAGATAGAATCAGGGAAGAATTAAGTGCCATTTAAACTTGAGGACATAATCTCACGTTCAGTCTCGCTGTTGCCATCACTTCACTTCTCAGTTAGTTGTACAATCACTTCTGAGATTGGCATTGTGTATCAGCTTCAGGCAGTTTCTTGTTGTCCAGAGTCCATTTGGGCAGTCGTGTTAACTGTCATACCAGTCCAGGAAGAGAAGAGAAAAAGAGCACATAACGAGGAAAAAGAGGATCCATACCCTAAATCCAGCGTTGTTTTTGATAGCCTTAAAAAGAAGTAAACACAATGACATTTTACTGAGTGGAAATATAAGTCACATATATACTCACCGGTACACCTGTTCAACTGGTTGTCAATATAAATACCGAATTAGCCAATCACATTGCCGCAGCTTAATGCATTTAGACATGCAGAAGACCTGCTGAAGTTCAAGCTGAGCATCAGAATGGGGGAAAAAAGTGATTTAAGTGACTTTGAACGTGGCACGGTTGTTGATATCACTGTCCAGTGAATGGCAGTTCTCTAGGCCAAAATGCCTTGTTCATGCCAGAGGTCCAAAGAGAATGGCCAGACTGCTGTGAGCCAAAAAGAAGGCAATAACAACACAAATGACCACTTGTTACAACCAAGGTATGCAAAAGAGCATCACAGTCCACAGAGTACCTATGTTCTGATGGCTGCTTCCAAATCCTCTCAAACTGGTTTCTCAAATATGAAAACAGGATCTGGTGACCTCCACAGTCACCAACAGAGCACTTTTAGGATGTGAAACAGGAGCATCACATCATGGATGTGGAGCTGATAAATGTGCCGCATGTGTGTGACACTATCATGTGAACATGAAACAAAATCTTAGAGGTTTTTTTTAGCACCTTGTTGAATCTGTTGAAATTAAAGCAGTTCTGAAGGTAAAAGGGGTCTAACACCCAGGTGTATCTAATAAAGTGACCGGAGAATGTACAGCCAATATATGTGATGCAGAGGTGTGTTTTTCCCCCAGTGCAGTAAAAGGTACCTCTCGTATATCCTCATTGCCTTCTTTGACGTTCTCTGTAGCACCAACGACGAGCTGATGAATGTTGTCTATTTCTGCTTCCTGTCATGGAGAATAAGATGGACAATAAGTCTGTGTACAACAATGCACCGTGCACTTAACAGAGTGCCTGTGTGAAACCGAAGGAACCCAGCTCACTTGTTGCAGGACTTTCTCAGCAAAGATTTCTTGAAGTCGTGAGATCTCTACCACCTTCCCTTCAATTTGCCTGGTGGGTACAAACACTGGCATGAAGCATCCAATGAAAATAATGTGGCTAGCATATATAAGCCCTTCCAGATGATGTTAGGGGAACATTTAGTGTTTAGTGATTTTTTTATCACAAGTGTTTCAGATCCATTTCATTTAGTTTTATTAGCCACCAGAGGACTAATCTGCAAACACTCAAATCTTTGGGTAATTTTAATCCTGTCTTGATCAACATCTAACATTTCAGCCATGCTGTTTAAAACAGACTTATCAAAAACAGAAGGGAACATACACAGATGGAGACTCACCTCACTTCATCCACCAGGCTGTTCATCTCACTGATCAACCTCTGGTTTTCCTGCTCAAACTAGACATAAACACAGTACTGAATAAATATGTATAATGCAGATGTCAAATGCTAATTTAGTGTAAATATATTTCCACTTTTATTTGCCTTATCAGGAAATCCCTGTAAGCTGCTTTTGTGATGACAAATAACAATCCAAATTAGTCTGACATTTGCTGCTCTAAATCTTTAACCCTTCAAACCTCTGGCAAAAATCAACAACGAGTTGTCCCTGTGCACCGACACGCTGTCAAAGTACAACATTAACGTTTGAAACATGCAGATCTATTCATTCATTATTCTGTATACATAAATATTTTCTAAGGTGTCACACCATCTGAATTTCCTCTGGGGAGAGCTCATCTTCCACTCGGCTCTCCTCCCACAGGTTTACAGGGTTGTCCTGGACCTCTGATGATGCAGTCTTCTCTAAAGGGCGAAAGACAAAAGACTTTTAAAGACAACTTTAGACGTGTTACAATAAGAAACCTCTCTGAAAATATAACCTTGAACAGTTATTATGATGGAGTTTTTTAAATGGAATATCTTCAGTTAGTTTATTATTTAGTCCATACTCCTTTATTGCCTTTGGTAAGCTATTCCAGCATTCAGTAACTTATTTTTTAGAGTGAGTGTGTTGTGAGTCCAGATGAGCTTTGAAATTGGTTCAACTGCCTTCAGGAAGCAGTCTCTTAAAGCAGTTTTCACTTTCAAATACAAATCAAGTTGACAAGATTATAATAATAAATGTCCTTTTTGACTACTGTAATTATAACTAGGGATAGGTACCGGTATCCGATGCCATTATGGCACCGGTTCTGACATAAACAGTAGTAACCAGACCGTAAAGCAGCGCACATTTCGGTGCTTTTTTTTTCTTTCCCTGAGATGTCATACACTTTGGATTCTAGCCAATCATTTTACCTTTGCAAGGATAGTAGGCGGGCCCAGGTACGTACGTTCTTTTTGAGCTACAGATTAAAAATGCCCAAGGCGAAGCCGTCAAAAGTCTGGCTGTACTTCACAGCAAAAGATGCAAACTCAGCAGCCTGCTTTAAGGTGATACTGTGCAAAGGAGGTAACACCTGGAATCTGACGACCAACCTGGCGACGCATAGCGATTTTTTTAAAAGCCGAGAAATGCACAGAGTTAGCAACATCTCCCAAAAACCCGAAGAGGAGAGTCCTGGCCCCTAGCCCTGCCAGTGTAGCAGAAATGATGACGGATGATGATGGCAGCAGCAGCCGTTCTTCTCTGCGTGAGTAGCTTAATGTTGTCCGTGTGTAATTTACGTTGAGTAGGCTAACCACGTTATTACATTAATGCATGTAAGGTGAACTAGCAAACACCGTCGTAGTTACATGCAGTTGTCTTCTTGTTTGATGGCAGATACTCCCTTCACCCTGGCCAAAAAGGCTAAAACGACCAAAGAAAAAGTGGAAAACAGCTAAACATGAGAGGTTTAAAGTTTGTGTTTTTTCCATTGTTTAAGCACTGCTTCCAGCCAAGAGTGATACCATATATGCCCTATAGCTGCAGAAAAGGCTAACATTGTTATCTTTCTACAAAAAAAACAGCTGAACATGAGAGGTTTTTGGACAAAGTGTGTGTTCTCCATTCTTTAAGCACCGGTTTGAGCACCGTTTAAGCACCGGCACTGTTTCGAAAGTACTGGTATCGGATAAAACCTAAACGATACCCATCCCTAATTATAACATTTAATACAGTTAACTGATCCAAATAGTGCTACTTATTGCTTCCTGTCTGCCAATGTTGGCTATGGATGATGATATGAATAATACTCATACTTAACTTTCAATCTTAACTGAGATCACAAAGAATCATCATCATCATCATCATGTGCAATGACACTGTGATAAGACACCATGACATTATATATATTATATATGTTTTAAAAAAAGCTGAAATATATGAGATCACAAAAAAGTAGAAGAAGAAAGCATAATTTGGAGTCAGGTAAGTTCTAATAAAATGCAGTAGGGCTTGTCGTGACAGGCTTTGCATGTTGACTTACCAGAACTTCCCTCCTTAACGGTGTCCTCCTCTGTGGGCTCCACTTCCACTTTTTTCTCCACTGGACCGTGATGCTCTGGTACCAGTCTTGATCTGTGACCACAGAACACAATATTACATGAATCACAAGCAGTTTAAAAATGATGAGTGACAACAGGTCAGTGAGGAATGCAAATACTCACAGCCTCTTCTTGTCCACCATTCTCTTGACTCTAATTGCTCTCTGCTCAGAGTACAGCTTGCATACACCTTAAAACCAAAGATGCAAGGTATGATCAAATTGTGTCAGATGCATTATGAAAGAATTATGAAGTATTAAAACAGGTAACAGAGGACTCACTAGAAGTTCAGTAATTAGCTACAAACTCACCTTTTAGGTATGTTTCAATGAGGTCTAGCACCGCTCCCCTGTGCTCCTTTATCTGAGCTGATATCACCTGTTTTTCAGCTGAGATGACAACAATAATATATTTACAGTCAAGACTTCCTGACTTGGAAAGCATGCAGTATGAACAAGACCATATCAGCATTTCCAGATATGTTATGTTTAAATTTCCATTTAAGTTGATTTGCTGCACAGAAATAAAAGACACACCTTCATTGCGTAGCTGCTTGATAGCTTCAGAGCAGGTTCTCATAAAGATCTGAGCATCCTGGTCGATCTGGTCACGGTCATTGTCTGTCATGCGGGAAAGGTCTGATGAAATGAGACTGTAAAACACACACCAGAGCAATGAGAGTGAGCTTGAAGACTTTTACAAACATCATATTTAGTTTTACACCGACAGACATGCCGTAATGTGAATAGTTTCAAGTTGAGAAAGCACTTGTCCAAATACTCCTTCCCTCATTTCCACGCGCAGCTTTAAACAGTGTACTCCAAATTTGTCCTAAGTGAGCATCATGTTAAGCATCCCATCATGCAATGCATACTTTGCGGGGGGAAACCTAAGGAAGCAAGGCAGTAAGCAAGCTAAAGTCTGTATTTTGCTTTAGCTAGGTGTTTTAAACTTTAAAAAGTAAATATGACAATCCACATTTGAGTCTTTTCCCTTTGTATTATTAGTTTGTGGGTGGCTGTCCAGGAAATAGAGATGTCACTTGACAACAAATAATTGATAATAATTACAAGATTTGAAGCTGAACAAGCCATCCATTGAAGGACTTTAGTTTCATTACCATTACATCATGTTATAACATCAGTGTAAATAAATCAGTTATCAACTATAGGTCACAATTACTCTGAGGACTAAGAGGTTAACAGGAAATCTGGAAGATAGTAACAGCTATGGGAAAAGCTGAATGTATACAAGACCTGCAAACATATCAGTGGACAGTCCCATCACTAAATACTACCACACTCAACCCACTGACATGTCTAATGCTTAGTTAATGTTTTCTTTTGAGGTTTCATCAACAACTCGTTCCCAACAGTGGCTACTCACGCACGCGCACACACACATGCACACACACACACGCACACACACACACACACAACGCAGAGGGGCCTTGGAGAGAGGAAGGCCTGGATTAGTCCCTGGGTGTGATTTGCTCTACACTTGGTTGCAGCTCAATTATTCCAGACAATTAGACTGGAGTCTGCCTCTACAGACCACCCAACTCGCTGCTGACCTTGTGCCAGAAGGCAGCCCCTGTAGCTCGCGCACAGACACTCACGCACGCTGAAAATAACCCTGACTCCTGACCTTCTCTGAATTTTGTCAGAATTAAAGCGTTTGTGCCCTCATCAGCTTTCCCTGCAGCCTTGAAGGGTTTTGCCGTTGCTGTTGTTGATTGTGGTGGATTACTGTGACTGTTTGGAGAAGCTTACCTTCCGGCGCTCACATAATCTTTTCTGTGCTGTAGCAGAAAGTCTTTGAGCTTGGTGATGTTCGTGATCTGCCAAGATAAAGTGAGAAGTAGCATTACTCGACCCCATCACCATCATGTCAACAAGTCTTTAAATATGCAGTTGCACCTTCAAATATGTTAATTTTGGTCAACATTGTTTTTTTTTCCAGACATGTATGAGGAAACTATTTTCTCCCAGCTACATTCCAACAGAGCCAGAGTAAATGCATAATTTTACATTTATTGGAAGTGACAGGAAACCAGTGTCCTTCTATCTCTGTGAATTCTCAATATTTACTTATGACAATTCATCAACTCCAGGACATACAAAAATCAAACCAGCAATTTGCCCGTCAAACAGCTCTCATAAATAAAACCAAGGGCTTACAGAGCATACAGAGCACTGACAGAGCCATTTCCAATAAGCTTTAAATTTATGATCTGTTGCTATTTATCACAGAGAGAAAGTCCAGGAGTGTGTGTGTGTGTGCAAAGGGAAACCAGAGGAAACTTGGTTCAATCCAATATTTGCTCGTGTAATTCAGTCAAATATTAAAAAAGACCAAATTGCTTCCCTGTCCACAGACTTCTGCTGGCAGGCTACAAGAGGGTGTGAAAGCACACACAGCAGGCTCTGTTGGATCCACAAGAAGACAGAACTGAGACAGGCGCAGGACTGAAAAATGACACAATGAGTTTGACTGTGACAGCGAGCACAGAGCGTGGGGGATTATTTTGATAGCATAACGACGCTGTCTTCAGCCTTCACTTTTTCACGCTAACAGCCTCAATTATCAAATTGCTTTGGCTGTAAAGAGTAACCTGGCACCAGTCGTCTAATAATGTCTCTAAACATTCATTCCTAGCGTCACAGTGACTTAAAGCGGTGTTTTATTTGAGCTGACGTTTGAAAAATGACTCGTTTGTCAGGGCATAAAGAAGGTGTTGTGATAAACAGAGCCGAGCAATTTGTTAGAAACCCAGAAGTCCTTCTCTGGTTTAGAGGGTGACGTACGACACTGCTGTGGGGGGCATGCTAACGCAGGCAAGGACAAGGCAGGCTGACCCCCGCTAATAATACAATTATTTGTGAGGTCAGGAGTTAATTGATGTTCAGTGCAGTTGAGCTTGGAGGGTTCAGGGAGAACAGAACCGTACTTATAGTTTAAAGTCATTCAGATCAGCATTAGTTACTAGTTTAGAGCCTATTCAAAACATGCCTGTTTGAAATTGGCTCTAGTAAATCTCTAGTTTTACTGTTGCAGCATTCTCAATCAATCACTGACCAACCATAATTATGACTGTACACACTTAAAGTCTAGAAAATATCGCATGGGAGCAGACGGCAATAATGTTTGGGTGAGCATCATCGTGTCATGTGACATTTTATGATGCAACTCATTCAGTATTATATCTGTAATCAAACTTTAATGTTACATCATAAATGTATATTATTTTAATATATTCTTCATTTGACATGATTATAATGTCTAAATATGACATCTAAAAATGTTTTTAATATTATTACAACCACTCTTGTTCGGTAAATTTGACAGTATCTTGACTACCAAACAAAAGACCTATGATTAAAACACAGGTGTTTGTCAGTTATCACAATAATAACAGACCTTTTTTCAGATGCCTGATCAGAATAATATTGAAGCACAACTTCAAAAGGACTCCTGTGACACTGTTATATTAATCTGCATATGTAACAGTCGGCGCTTCCCTTAACTGACAAATCAGTGCTTTCACTTGACTTAAAATCCTTAACACATTCTGAATTCACCTCATCTCTGGAGCCAACGCAGTTAATATGACCACTGTTAAAACAAATACAAAAAATACAATATAAAATGGCCCACGACAATGTTAAGACGATGCATGGAGAGGAAAAAGGTAAAAATCCCTTTTTAGGCAACTACTACAAACAGAATACACTCAGTACCTTGACAGTTGTAGTATATAATGCTTAAGTGAGGACAGGATGATGTCTTGTTAATAGCTGCACTGGCATAATAAGCCATTTGCAATGCACCACACTGTTGACCGTGTTTCTGAAACATTCCCACACTGTAGAGGTTCATGAGCAATCCTTCCAGCTTGCTGTTTGGAGGGTATTAATTGGACACAGCCATCTTTGCAACACAGTCTTATTGCAACCATTTAGATGAATTATATTAATGACATGAAGTAGTACGTAGAGTCACGGACTGCTCTTTGAAGTTAATCAAACACATGCAAAGAATCCTTCATATAATTAAAATCTAGCATGTCAGTGAATAAGACTGGTTATCATTGTAACAACCTTTATAAGTTTTTTATAGCTTTGAACTGCAAACAAGCTTGGAAACAACATCTTACAGCAAAAATTGGACTGTTTGGTTTTTGTTTTTTTAATTAAAAGTTGCTTTGTGTTGTTGCTGTAACATTTCAACTCGTTCGTTGTGGTTTAGAGTCTTTTGGTATGATTTTGTGAGGAACAAATAAAGTGAAATGTTATGTCTAAGTTCCTAAATGAAACACAGAGATATTTATGTAATCTAGACTTGAAATTAGAAAATATAAACTCCTCCACACCAAGAACGATTTGGCTTGTCTTTACTATAAACTGTTTCCTGCTTGCAATTAACACTCGGTTTCAGCTTTGTACAAAGTTTATCTGACTACAAACCTCTACTCGTGGTACTACACCTTTTTCACCAGCAGGCAGTGCTAAGCCCAAAGCACTGGAACACAGTGGAAGGTCTGTGTGTGTGTGTGTGTGTGTGTGTGTGTGTGTGTGTGTGTGTGTGTGTGTGTGTGTGTGTGTGTCTGTTGTGTGTTGTGGGGGTGCTGGGGAGTGTCAAAGACTGCTGCTCTGGGGGTTGAGCTGCCTCCTGTGTGTATACATTGGAGCTTGGATTCCCAGCACAACCTCAAGGGTTTGCAGGGGGTCAGAGGGATCAATTGCTCTTGTAACGTAAGACCTTAAAGAGCAAGTAATTCCTGAACAATGAGGAAGGGGGTGGCCTTGTGCATGCGGCTCACCACATATGTGTATGCATAGGTACGCGTGAACGTGTGTGTGAGTGTAACGTGTAGCTGCTGCAGGTGTGTGTGAGGCAGAGCTCGCAGGGAAGGCAAGAGGAGACAGTCTGCCGGGCTATATCTAATCTCGTCATCATCAAAGACCCCCACTTTACCTCCTCACTTTCTCCTTCCCCTTGGTTCCCTCCAGCTCTGACTGAGCCCAAACAAACCATCAGGGGGGATTATTATGAGGAAGAAAAGAGAAAAGGCTTAGCTAGCAGATTTTCTAAAGAGCCTGGATAGCTCTTTGTTTTGTTTAATCCAGGTAACTGACAGAATTTGATGATGACTGCCCTGCTTTGGTTCAAGTCCCTGTGTGTCCTGACTGTGGGCTATCCATACTGACGCCACGTTATGTTGTGTTTAGGAATGTGGCCCTGATGCAGAGAGGATGCTTCAGAGGAGAACGCTGAGCCACATGTTGACTCTATTATCATGTTTATGTCTGACTCTCTAATGGGCTGAGTTTTGTCTTCTCATGTCTATTCACAGTTAGGAAGCTTTAGCCAGCTCTATAAACAAACAAGGAGTAATCAAAGAAAGCTTTTAAGAATATTTACCAACTGGGTCCTCGACCCTTTTAATATGTGCTAAAGTTGTATTAATCTGTCACGAGTTTAACCGGCCAATTCACTTCGATACAAAGATGTGGAAAGCAGCGCTTGCATGCAGTCTCGGTGCTTCTTCATCTACTGTCACACAGGTCAGATCAAGGATGGATTTGAAAAGTGACGGAGAGTCTGAATCATATATTAGAGATTTTCAAATACTGAGGAATATCAGCCAATGTATAGTCTGCGGTAAAGAGTACAAAGCTGAAATGACCACATTACCGCTATTGTATTTTACAACTGTGTCACATTTCTCCCCTTCAAGACAGATGGAAAGCATTCAGCAATCATCTCTGTTCAATCACAACTTGTAACGGTCCTGCTGCTGGAGCTTAGTGAGACGGACTGAGTCAGTGGCAAAACTATTGAGGAAGGTTTACAGCCTGCCTAAACCGATTTCAAGCATGCATTCAAAGCCATCATATCTTAATAATCAATTTCATATGAAACAGATGTGAAGGGTGGGGCTGTAACGTTTCACTAAAACACAAATGGACAACACGGGACAAAAAATTAATTAATAAACAAAAGGCAAAGCTGGCAGCTGAAGAGAAGGTGACGTTAAGCATGTGAGATAAACAGAACTGTTTTTAAAAAAGGACACCACATAATATAATAGATACATACAGTATCTACCATTAGATTCAAAATATTGTTGTGTAAGTATTTGTATTTACTGATATTCCTTAGAGAGCATACTTAATCACGTTTTGTGATTATTTCAGCATGTTTTTGAATTGTAAGACCATCTCTCTTTTGTTTACTTAAGTCCGGTCAAGTTGCCTTGGTTGGACTGACGCAAACCTGTGTCTGTTTTTCAGAACTGCCAAAATATTATCACAGTGAACTGGAATTATGGTTTGCAAGTCCACGTGTTTGTTTCAGCCCAGGAGGAAATCTTATATTACACTTTATTAATGTTCAATATTCATATACAATATAATGCAAACAGTACTGCACACAGTGGGTCATAGAAGAGTAAGAAACGTACTGTCCACATTGGCATCCCCTGGTGAAACAAGTAAATAAAAGAAAGCTCACCCCTGCTTAGGACAGCAGGATACACATGCTGAAATCCTGACAACAAAAGGTAATAAATCAGCAAAATCACTAGCTCTATAACTTAGATGTACTTAATGAGCATCTCCTGCCAACCTGGTATCAGTTGTCATGGTCATTATAATAAATACGTTTTTTCCCCTGCATACAGTAGCACTGAAAACACCTAAAGAGTACCAGAAATGCAATTTCAGAGTAAGTGACACTGCAACTTTCCTTCAGTGTATTATACATCACTGAATTGATATAATTCACTTCCAAAAAAGAACCAAAAACAAAACCACTTGAGTTAAACTTTAGTTTCAAAAACACGAGCAAGAAAAAGACATAATCTATAAAGACAGAAAACACTTCAGTGATTTAATAAAGCAAAGTAATTTGCGGAGTGCATGGAAAATCTAGACGTTTGATTCGAGTCAGATTCTCACAGTACTGGAAAACTCAAACCTACTTGAGTCTTTACCTCTAAGACAGTAAACAAACTCGTCTTTTGACCTTTGCTTTAAAAACAAAACTGAAACAGTATCATCTGCTTTAGTTTTATTTTGTGCATTCAGTATCAATGTGAAATGACAACAAATAATGAATACCCCATAACTTATTTCCACATTTTATCCTGTAACAAAAGGCCCAATTGTATTCTTTATAGTTGTCATTTGCTTAAACAGATAAGTACACATCTGTTGGAGTTTCATGGCTCGGATTTTAGTGTTAAGAGTGGTGAATGCAGTCTGCTGTCATTAGTATTGGGAAATCGCAACATTTGCCTAATGATAATGCCGTAAGACAGTATTTAAAGTATCCACAGCTGCTGCTTGTTCATCTCTAACAATCGTGTCTACAGAAAAGCAATGACTGCCTCATGACTTAGAGCTTGTCATGCATCTGTAAAACTGCTTTTAACCACTTTTTGCTCGTTAGTTTCATTTTCATGAGTCCTTCCAAACCTTTTGTTGCGTGCAGTAAAACAAAGATCACGATCCTGCTCAGGGCTGACAGCAGATGCCTCAAAATTCAATTTGCCTGGCTTTCATGGGAAAACAGTGCAGAGATTAGGCCAACTGGTAAAAGAGACCATTTAGCAGCACTGTTCATCTGAGCGTGATCCCTGCAAATCGCTCAGCATAGACTTGGCTTAGGCAGCTATATGAGACCACGTTTTACCTTTTGTGTTGTACTTTGGTAACGTGATGAGCAGAAGCATAATATAAAATTACTGACTGCAAACTTGCAAAATGTGGCTAAATAAGGCGCTACCATTGCTTTAGTACATATTATGTACAATATCAATTCTTTTATTTTTCACTGATCTGGCTTTTGGGCTTTTTAACATCCCTATGATAAATGTTTTACCTTTCTTTGACTGCCAATTACTTTTACTTCTACAAAGACTGTGTGGGGGGGGGGCATACTTGTGCACCACATTCCCTAAACAACTCATAAATGTCATGTAACATCTGCTGCTGTGGCTGTACACCATCTGTATGTGATCCGTTAAGCACAAGAAGAAATGTGCAAATTCATTCCAGTTTCATCTGAAGCAAAACACCCACAGGCTCTTAAACACATCTCTAACAATTATTTCAACTTTGATCTGCGACTCTGACCTTTGCAAGTTCACTGATCCTCTTTAACGTCCCGGTGTGATACAAGGTGATAATTTTAACTTCACTTTCACAATGGTTTAGCTTGATTTAGTTTATAACATCTCAAACATAAAATGAAATTTCAATTGTTTAAAAAAAAAGAAAACACACTGGAGTTGGAAACTTAACCATCGTCGAAAAATTCAGACTAAATGTTACGAAAATACTAGAGCATACCATTTCACTGTAAAGTTTTCACAGCGAAGAGCCCCTCTAACAACACAACATCATTTTAAGAGCTGGCCCACTTTTCAGTGTTTCAAAGAAAACAGTGTGAGAAGGAGCCAATTTTGGAATACCAATACTGAACGCAGAGTGGGGAGCCAAGCGCTATTTTCTACACCCAATTTGACAATTTTAGAGTGACCTTCCCCATTTAAACTCGAGAAGGGTAGCATGCTGCGGAGAGCGACGAGGTGAGCGGTGAAACGGAGATCACAGCGCCCAAAACCAACCCCTATGAGGTAAAAGATTCCCCTTACCAAACCCCACCCTGCAAACACTGGCCCTCTTATTAGTCAATCAAACCCTTCTTGAATCGACTTGAAAGTAGCTACATTTCCTTTCTCATTGTGTTGACTTTTGAGTGGAAAAAGAAAAAAGTCTCAGAGGTCCACTGTGTATTTGTCAACTTTGATGTTTTCTTTCTATTTTTGCGAAGCTTCAATGGGAATTTAGGAGGGAGAGTTAGCGGGAGAGTTATGCATGTCTTGAAGGGCACCCACATCTGTTGTGCATTAGGTGCCGGCCGTCAACATTGTTACTGGGGACCTAATTTAATATTTTCTCTGTTTTGATCTTCCACCTTTAATCACTGGCTCTTGGGAGGATCAGCTTTCCCCAGAAATTGTTTGAGAGCCGAAAGAAAATGTTATTGCAGCATGTTTATGGAATCATACATGGGAAGAGGCGACCTGCATAAAAATGACTGCCTATGTGATGCCGAATAGAGACAGAAAAGGATAGCTGAGCCGGGGAGACGTGGGTGAAAACCGCGACATAACTGTAAGCAGTCAGGACATTCCAAGCTCACATTTTCAATTTCGGCAAAAACGGCTTCACTGAGATGGTCGGAGATGATATCTGCAATGCGAAGGAGACAGCAGTAGGGGGGGAGGAGAGCAGGGTGCAGCCACCACAGGATAGGTTTGGGTTTCTCTTGAATAAGCAGCAGTGCCTTTATTAAACCACCATTTCTAATATCCATGTAACAGAACATAACAAAAACCTGGTTGTGCAGAGCTGCAGCAAATGGGCTCATGTTTGCCTCGGGCTGATGGCTGAAGACATCGGGTACAACTAGAGCTGGGCGATAGAACGATAACGATATGTATCGCGATATAACTTTTACTCGATAGAGAAATTAAGCTATCGCGATAGACCTCGCCGCTCTTGTCCTCTTAAAAAAAAAAAAAAAAGAACAGCCAATCCAAACTAAGTAGCGCAGAGCCGAACCAATCACAGCCGCAGCGTCACGTCGCGTGACTTGTTACGTACAGCACAAGTGCCAAGCCGCACGTGTGTTTGTTTGGGAAGCAGCCAGCGGGTAATGGAGGAAATGAGTGTGCCGACTAGAAAAATCAACCGAGCGTGACCGAAGAGAAAACAGATGATGGTTCCAAACGCCGGAGAGATTGTCGAACGGAAGAGCCATAGAAGTTCCATAGTGTGAAGGTATTTCGGCTATTTCAAGTCTGACAAAAAACAGAGTAGCGTGCACTGTAAATTGTGCCAAAAGCAAGTCTGGAAATACAATAAACTGGTGCATGCGTCACACTGCGCCACATTATTGTTTCGGTGAAATGAATTTCTACAATACTGTTACTGTTAATTGTACTCTCTGCAGTGTTTAAATGCTTACATATACACACAGTTACTGTCCCTCCACACATACGACTCGGTTCTGCTTCTATGCCCCAGCTTTGTTTACTTTTACCCACCGAGGCTTCTAGACTTCTGATTGGCCAACATTTCTGCACGGTTAGGAATCTAGCGCCACCTGCTGCTTTGGCATGTTCATAGCAGCGTTTTCCTTCATTTCTGCCTTTATGTGTGGACGGGATTATTTTTTAAAACGAAAACGGAAAATCTCCGTTTTCAAAAATACCCGTGTACGTGTGGACGTAGCCTCAGTCTCTGACTGGAAGCGCTAATTCGTCATTCGGCTTTTGTCAGACTAAAGTAACTGTTAAAACTGTTTGAAAAGCTAAGCTATACAACAAGGAGAGATTGAGAATTTCCTTTTAGTTCTCAGTTTATTTGATATTGACAAAAGTTAGTCAGTTTTGTCTGTTCTTCTGTAAAACAAACTAAGATTTATTTTTAGAATTAATATTTTGTTTCTAAGTGGAATTGACAATTTAGTCTGTTTCGTTTGTTCTATTTTGAAACTTAAACGCTTTAGCGGCTGCCTTTTGTGTAGTTTGCAATATTTGCCTTTATTTATCTGAAAAAGTCTCATGTTCCTTAAGTACATCTACCCTGTTGAACTTATTATGGGAAATAAATATTTAAATAAAAACAAGCCGCTGATTATTTCACATTTTACTTGTGAGCAACGGCACATTTAAATCTTACAAATATAGTTATTTGGCTTATATCGTGATAGATATCGTTATCGCCTGAAATGAAAAAAACATATCGTGATATGAAAAAATCTCATATCGCCCAGCTCTAGGTACAACTTAAAGCCCTGACTCCCCTTGGGATACGTAAAGTGGTTCTTCAAGGTACCTTTGAAGAGGTTTGTTTTTGAGATATTCATGTCAGGCCAAAGTGTAGCAGTAGACGTACAAGCAACATGTACACTGCTAGATCTTGTACCGTCAACCATAGAGGATGGGTCTGTATTTCAGCGGAAAAAGATAATTTAAGATGTTTTTCATGACATTTCCTGAATCAACACAATGTCTCATAAAATGACATCCAAAACTGTTTTCCCCAATATATTTAGTCTTATGTGAAATTCTACAAATAAATTTATATTATTACAGTATTAGAGGAGATGAAGTCTAAATTCCATTACTGACAGTGTATTAAAAAGCTAGCATTTTTCAGTGAGACCAAGGTCATTTTAACTGGCTATTACCAGAAAACTAAGAAAGGAAGAAATGAAAACATACTTCTTCAGTTGTGTAGCTGTTCATATTTATATGGTTTCTGAAAAAATAACCATATCAACTGCTGATCCAAGCGTGTAAAATTTTTTCTGAATATCAGTTGCAGGCCTCATGTTGGGGAAAGTACATATATATATTTTATGTGACACTTTTGTCCTTGAGTGATTGTTTTCATGAGAATTTGGTCAGATATGAGAATATAGACTGGGAGACTGCACACCAGCAGCTATGAAACAACATTTCTGACTTATTTCTCTCCCTATGATGCCCACACCTATCAATCTGTGCCAAGAATGTTTTATATGAAGTGGCGTATGCACTTATAATATGCACTTATAATAACGGCATACTCCAACAAATACAGTTATTATAATAATAACCAGGAATTGTAAAACACAGTTGAGCACACATGTAGCAAGCCTGGACATCCCCAGATAACTTTAATGAGTGAATATTGTATCTGTAAAAGTTGTAGATTACCAAAGTATATAAGGGCATAAAAGCATTTCATTAACATCGATGGGATATTCTTCTTCTTCTTTCAGCTGCCTTTACAAAATACCATAGCAGATAATTTGCCTCTATTTCACCCTATCCCTAGCACCCTCCTTTATCACAAAAACCCTCTGCATGTGCTCCTTCACTACATCCATGAGTCTCCTCTTAGGTGTTCCTCTCTTCCTCCTGCCTGGCACCTCCACGTTCAGCATCCTTTGCCTAGTGTATTTTCTCTTCCGACTGTGCATATACCCAAGCCATCTCATCCTTACCTATTTAACTTTGCCTCCACACTGCTCAACCCGAGCTGCCCCTCTGATGCGTTTGTTTCTAATTTCGTCCATCCTGGTGACTCCCAGTGAAGATCTTAACATCTTCAGTTCAGCCTCCGGTCGTTTTTGTCAGTGCCACCACCTCCAAGCCATACATCATAAAAGGTCTAGTCTTGCAAACCTTCCCTTTCCCTCTTGGTGCTATCCTTCTCTCACAAATCACTCCTGACATTGCCTCAACCTTCTTCACCCTGTCTGCAAACTCTTTTTCACACCTCTTATGCATTATCCGTTGCTTTGGATGGTTGACCCCAGATATCTAAACTACTCAAACTTCAGTACCTCTGCTCCTTGCAGCTTCACTGTTACACCTGTCTCCCTCTCATTCACACAAATGTATTCTGTCTTGCTTCTACTGACTTTCATCTTCTCTCAAAGCATACCTGCACATCTCCAGGCTCTATTTCACCTGCTCCCTACTCTCAGTACAGATCCTCAAAGCCTTCAACAAACGATTAACTGGCCACTTATTGTATTAGTCAAAATCACAACCTTTATATTTCAAATCTCAACGTATCATAATATTATCTATTCTATGACAAATTTGGAACATAATTTGCATATATTCAATATAAATTTTAAAAAATCTAATCCAGTTTAAGTTCATGCTGCATTTAGCAAAGTTATAGTCTGCAAATGTTGACAGAACACCGGCTAACCACGAACAGCGCCAACACACCAAAGGAAACAGAAGTGGTAAGCATCGTATATGCACTGTATTTCACTGGCTGCTGTTGCTCCTACAAAGTAGTAGTAAGTTTAGAAGCTGCCATTAAACGTAAAGCACTTTGGCCACTGTGCTAGCAAAGTTAGCTAACGCTAGCCTGGATGAACACTCACCACTTCTTTCGCCCTCGGTGAGAAGCCACTCTTCGGTCTACTTCTCTTGAAAATTTCATCTTTGGTCGAGTCGAAGCCAATCCCTATGGCTTTGTTCCTGGTTTTAACCGTCTTAACGCTGGCTTTGAAAAGTAACGTGATATCAACAGCCATGTCTGAGCAGCTGCAGCCGACTGCTCACCGCTGTAAACAAACTGACACGTCACCCGATGAGGACGTCATCTTCGTGGGACGCGCTGGATTTCTCCTGTAATACGGGTACGAAAGCGTTACGTTTCACCTTAAATATTTCATCAGTATTTATTTATTATAAGTAATATTCACATCATAATAATTGAATTCTGCTACAGTCCGATCGTATATTTAAAGACCGGTCGCTTAGAATCAACTCTTGTAGGGAAAATCTTAAAATATCTTTAATTTAAAAAAAAAAAATCTATTAATATTTTAACTGAAACCTTCGGTCTGAAAGCATTAACTTGAAGCCTTTACCTGTATGTGCCAAATTTGGGAAACGACAGTCCAAACCATAAGTTCTGCCATCCCACAGGTCAATTGTACAGTTTCAGACTGCAACAAAAATGGGAAAATCTGACTGCAAATACAAGGGAGGAGATCAAACGACAGAAATACACAGAGGTAAAGGTGAGGAAAATCAAGTTGAAGCAAAATTTATAGGATAGTGAAAAACAAGGAAAAAGCATTTAAACATAGAGAGACAAAATAGGGATTATGCATCATTAATTATTTAATAAACTCGTTATATTTATCAATAAATAATACAAGCAATGATTCTTTGTTAACAGATAAAAGCCTGTCCATTGAGCAGTTCATTACAGAGACCTGAACAGTTATTTCTGTAATGAACCTCTGAGACTGCTGCAACAAGAGAGAGACGACTCTTTAGCCCCACAGAAACTCTTAATTTATCAAATCAGAACGAGTTTTGGGGATTATTTACTAAAAGTTTTCTGAAAGATTGCCCATTCATTTCAAATTTAAAATAACATTTATCGGATAAATTAATGGATAAAAGTTTTTATTCGTGCTGCATTTGAGATGAAAATATTCCCACAATAGATGAAGGATTCCCAAACAAGAAGCAGCTGACACAGCGACAGCTCCCCACATATACGAATCTCTGCAGCATAACCAAAGATGGCATTTAGTAATGTAGCTAAATCATTGGCAGTGCAGTTGAGAACGCCACATGCTACTGACATTACCGACTCTAGTGAACATCTGGATAACATTTTACTTCTCTATCACCAGCCTACTGCACAATCAACAAATTAAACTATACAGTTTATCGTTTTAAATGTGTAGTGTTTTCTGTGAAACGATAAGAAATATTTAGTCTGAAGGAAGACACTAGTTTTGTTCCACCTCACTAAGGAGGTGAAAGGTACAGTACCTCCTGACCTGGTGGACTAGGTGAGCTATAAGAATATTTATATGCCAGTGCATTTTCAAAATGCGCACATTCAACTTATTTCCGAGTTTTCTGCCACCTATGAATGCAGCCCATGTTCCTAACAATGGGCTGATTTATGCTGTGTGGGATGTGTTGGATGGTTTTCAATGTCTTTGTGGAGACTTGTGCTCAGAGACTGTGCAATATCTGAGCTGTGCAGTGCAGTTTTTCTACACTCCCTCTACCTGGTAGCAATGTGATGAATAAGGAAATGTTTTGATGTTTACATCACAGTGAATACTGACAGATGATGGCTGTGTGTTGGCGCTAATCAAAACTATTATTCATGCCAGAACTTCTGTCTGTTGTTCTAATGATTATATTTTGGTATTGTGTTGTAACTGCCACAATAATGAGTGATTGTCAATACAGTCTGTGTCCAAAACAAACGAACAAATAAAAAACCAGCTGATGCAGTGTGTTTATATTAAAGTACATCTGTGTAATTACTGGAGGCTAAGATACATAATAGCTTTGCTTTTCCTCCTGATTACGCAATTTGTCGTGTAAAAAGAAAATCAATGTGTTAACTCAGAGCGCTTGTTATCACTAAAAATCTCCTGAAAGAGACGGTATTTACTTTAAATTTTCCATTCAAGACTGCATTTAAGCTTGTGTTATTTCGGTTTTTGGCATGGACATGAAGTTTTAGATTTTAAAGATAATCCATGTTGCAATTACTGATCGACAATAGTTATAGTAAAAGAATGGGGGGTGGCTCTAAATTGCCTGTACATATGAACGTGAATGATTGTCTGTCTCTCCCGGTTAGCGCTGTGACAGACTGGTGACCTCTCCAGCCAGACTGTACTCTGCCTCACATCCTATGACAGCTGGGGTAGGTTCCAGCCCGTCTGTGGACTTGAATTGGATAAGCGGAAGAAATTGGATGGATGTAGTACTTGAGAGCAGTATAGTGACAACAGCAATACAGTGCTTTTTGGTGAAGGGGCATAGTGGTTAGCACTGTCACATTACAGCAAGAAAAGCCTGGGTTTGAATCCACTAGCTGACTGGAGACTTTCTGTGTGGAGTTTGTATGTTGTCCCTACAGATAAACAGAAGAAGATGGATGATTAAATGGCCACATAAAGAGAATTTTATGTAATATTTAAATATTTTTGCAGGGAATGAGTTATTCCATATAAATATTGAATTTCAGCTATTTTCACATTTGGCTTTTCTTTGTAGGAGGCAAAATTTGTCTTTTTCTGTTAGAAATGTAGTTTATTTGCTGAGTCACCTAATTCACTCTTAAGTGCAAATTTGGAGACTGTCAAGATTTGACATATACCAATATACATATTCATAAAACTCCAGCTTAATCTTGCCAGTATAAGTAAAGCTAGAATAATGTCCTGTCTAGACAAATGTAGCAATTTGTGTGTACTATTTCTCATAAATCTGTTTATTTGCAAGTGACTGGGATTGGCACTCAGATATGAGCAGCTGGGCTTAGTGTTGAATAAAAGTCTGTTATTTGCTATGTGGTTTGCTCATTTCCTTTGTTAGTGTTGTGCCAGACTGTTTTACAGCTGAGTGCTGCGACTGTCTCACCCTTTCTGCAGTCTCAGCATTTAAAATTATTATAGTTTTGACTTTAGTAAGAGTGTATGTCTTGAAGCATGGAGTGCATGGGCACGCTTAAAGGAATGATTTCCTTTAAGATGCTGCAAGAAATCTAACCGATCACTGAATTTTCACTACAGTACACATCACACTATACTAAGCTAGAAGAAAAAGGTGACTGAATGAAGTTTCAGGAGCATATTTTCTTTCATAGATCCACAATGTTTTCTTTTAAGTGCAAAAAGACATGCTTTCTGTAATTACATTTGCTCTCTAGTGTAGTGGGTGTGAGCTTTAATAGAGTTTATTGATGAGCTAGCCTTTACTTAAAGGGAATATGCTAAGAATCATAAACTGGATGCAGTATATCCAGCTGTTTTTTTTCTATTAGCATTCCCAGCTGTTTAGTTATCACTTCTAGCTTATTAGAGTGCCATGAAAAAGTATTTACCTCCTTTGTGAGTTCTGAGATTTGTTTTTGCATTTGTCAAACTTAGATGTTTCAGTTTCATCAAACAAATGTTAACATTTGACAAAGATAATCTAAGAAAATCCAAAATGCAGTTTTTAAATGATGATTTGTTAAGGGGAAAAAGGCTATCCAAACTTATCCTGGCCTTGTGTGAAAAAGTAATTGGCCCCTTGTTAAATTATAAATTAACTTTGATTAACCACAATTTTTTGGAAAGCAACAAGTTCAGTTTCACTAAACACACCCAGGCTTGATTACTGCCAGACCTGTTGAATCAAGAAATCACTTAAATAAACCTGTCTGACAAAGTAAAGGTAGCTAAGAGATCTCAAAGAGCAACACATCATGCCGCAATTTAAAGTCATTGGCATCTGTCAGTCTGGAAAGTTTTACAAAGCAATTTCCAAGTCTTTGGGACTCCAGCAAACCCCAGTTAAAGCCATTATCCACAAATCAAGAAAACTTAGGACAGTGTTGAACCTTCCCAGGGGTGGCCAGCCTGCTACAATTACTCCAAGAGCACATCAACAGCTCATCCAGGAAAAAAACCTCACTTGCCATAGTTAAGGTCAGGGTTCAGCAATAAGAAAGAGACTCGGGGGGGAAGAATGACATTCATGAGAGAATTCAAAGGCAAACACCACTGCTGGCCAAAAAGAACAAAAGCTCGTCTTATATTTGTGAAAAAGAAAAAAAAACATCTCTAAGATTATCAAAACTTTTGGGAAAATATTCTGTGGACTGACAAAATGACTGACAAAATGTGAACTTTTTTTTGGATGGTTTAAGTGGTTTGAACACAGCATTTTATAGTAAGATCATCATCCCATGTAGCCATGAATTCTGCTCTCTATGAGAAAATCCTGAAGGAGAGCCATCCAACCATCAGTTTGTGCCCTGAAGCTCAAACAAGCTTGTGTTGTGTTGTGTATGCAGCAGAACAATAATCAGAAAACACAGTGGTGTTCTTTCAGGGCAAGCAAGGTAAGCAGTGCTTGCCTCATCAAACCTAAAAATAGACATAAATTAAATCATACCAAAATAAGGCAATCTCCCCCTTTAATCTCCGACAGTGCTTTCATAGAGCTACTCCCTTGTCAATTACAGTTTTTCTCAAATGCTAAAACACATGTCACAAACGTTACCACCAGGTCCCCCAATGTCCAAACACAACACCCTTCTCTAAAGCTACATAAACACAACCACACCTTCCCACTGCAAAACTCAAACTCCCACACCAAGAGAGCAGCTCGAAGCTGTCAAAACTGTAAACACTATACACAGCATTACACACTACAGCAAAACAATTGAAAACACAATGCTCAATTTGTGAGAAGGTTCTTTGGTTCATAACTGCCAATGCATATTTTTATAAACTGTACAGTAACGGATCGTCATAGAACCCTGCAGAGGATTAGGCATTTAGATTTGTGAGTTTCACATGAAGACTATAAATCTATAAAAACATCCTGCATGTACGTACACTACTGTAACACAACTCAATGCAAAAACAGAATCTATCGCACACAACAGTACTCTCGGAAACATGATCAGGGTGTGAAGTCTTTTTTATTGTCTACACGGTCATTTTACAGTATTACACACAGTCACTGTGTGGCATCATGTCGCCGAGCTGCATTGGGCCACATCACCTCATCCACATCACAGGCTATATTGTCCCTTGCTAGGCACCGCGGGAAAAACGCCCTGGAATGGCGAATCCATCCCTGGAAGGCCTCCACTGGGATGTCAGCACAGGCCAGCTCCATTGCCCGTACGAGGTTCTCTCTTGTGTATGGCTGTCTGTCATACACCTTCCATCTCCATGATGAGAAGAACTCCTCTATAGGGTTCAGGAAAGGGGAGTAGGGTGGCAGACAGACGTTTAAAAAGTGGTCACTGTTTGTGGTCACTGTTCTCTGATTTGGTGTGTCTTGTGGAAGCGGACGTTGTCCCAAATGATCACATACATGTGATGTGCTAGCCTAGGATGGTGCTGTTGACGGTCCAGGAGGATGTCTTTTAGCTCCTCTAGGAAGGTGAGGAGACGTTGGGTGTTGTAAGACCCAAGGACAGCATGCCGGTGGACAAGCCCCTCCGTACCCATAGCTGCACAAAGAGTAATATTACCCCCCCGTTGGCCAGGAACCTCAGTGATGGCTCTCTGGCCAATGATGTTACGGCCTCTTCGCCTTCGTTTCTGGAGGTTGAAGCCAGCCTCATTCAGGAAGAGGTACTCATGGGGTCTGGCCATCGCGTCCAACTGCATTATCCTCTGTGAACATGGGAAAGCGTACAGGTGTTCAGAACGGTCAATCAGGTAGCACAGGTAGTCCAGAAGTAATGTAGGCCACTAAGCAACACAGTATGTCCACTAACTGTACTGTGGACATGGATGTATACGTACTTGCACATACTCGTAACGTTGTTCTATGTGTCGCGCAGAGTTGCGCTCAAAGGGAACCCTGTAGACCTGTTTCATCCTTATCTGTTGGCGCCGGAGAACTCGGTCTATTGTGGACACGCTGACAGCATCAATGTTCTCAAAGTTTACATTATCTGCAATGACTTTGTCTCTGATCTCTCGGAGTCTAATGCAGTTGTTCTCACGGACCATATCTGCAATGAGGGTTTCTTGTGCCGCTGTGAATATGGCAACCCTCCCACCTCTATGTGGCATTCTTTCAGCTCTAAAGAAAGAAACATGTGTTGTCAATTGACTGATTTATATGTAAAACTACATGTAAGGTAACAGACCACTTTCACAGGCCTGTAAAACTGTAGTGTGACAAAGAAAGCAATAGCGTACTATACCTGTTGTGTTGTCTAAATGCCTTGATAATGGTGGCCACGGTGGACCTACTCAGGTTTGGATGTACTCTTCGTCCCGCTTCAGCCATTGTCATGCTATGGACAATGACATGATCAATTACTGTTGCTCGCATATCATCTGTTATGATGGTGCGAGGTTGTCTTCTTCTCCCACCTGGACCTTCTCCTCTCTCTTGTTGGCCTCCTTGTCTTCCTCCTCTACTCCGAACTCCTCTTCTTCTTAGGCCTTCACCTCTTCCTCCTCTGATCTCAACCCCTCTTCCTATTTGGCCTGCAGCTCTTCTCCTTCCGCACGCTCGAATGCCTTCATCCATTGTGATTGTTTGGCATCTTCACCAAACTATGCTTTCATAGGTGGGGTCACATCATTAGCAACAGGTGTCTTCAATTTTGAGTCGTTGTGTGTAGTGACTGACGCCAAGTGTGTTCCCTGTGTTCAAAGATTGGTGACTGTGGCAAGCATTTTGCATCACATGAGCTTTCATTTGAGAATATGTGCAGAGTTGTTTTGCAACATGTGTTTTGGCAAGGAAAAATGTGTTTAGATTTATGAGTACAGAGGGTTGTGTTTTGTGAATTGTGTCTTCATGTGACATGTGTTTATGGTACTGGTATATGGTGGCTACATTTAGTAAATGTGTTTAGACTACTGGTCATTTGGGTTACAGGATTGGCTTTTGTGTTTTAACATTTGAGAAAAACTGTAATATGTGCATTCAGCCTTCACATTACAGCCATCTTGTTGCTGCAGTCGACTATTGTTGCAGTAAGGTGTGCTTATTTCAGTCTCACAGAAAAGTGTATAGTCGTCTGTGTCTCTGAGGGCGTGTCCGTTTCATGTTTACAATGAATGACAGCAGGAAAGCTGAGAGGTCAGCACCTTGTTTCTGTGAATAAGCTGCTCTTCTGTGACTGTAAACTGATGGGAGAACACCATGCCAGGCAAGGTGCTTATGGTCTGCTTTCATTGCTCTGGGAGAGCATTAGCAAGTAAACGAGCTTCAGTGATTTAGGATCATAACAGTGTTTTTGAACTTATAAAAATATGTTGTTTTTATAACCACTGCATATGCTTTATAGAACATGATTGATTAAAGAGCATAAAAAGTATATCAGTTTCATTGCCACAATGATAATAAATATTCTGAATCAATGATCTTACAGTTTTTCTCAAATGTTAAAACACAAAAGCCAATCCTGTAACCCAAATGACCAGTAGTCTAAACACATTTACTAAATGTAGCCACCATATTCCAGTACCATAAACACATGTCACATGAAGACACAATTCACAAAACACAACCCTCTGTACTCATAAATCTAAACACATTTTTCCTTGCTAAAACACATGTTGCAAAACAACTCTGCTCATATCCTCAAATGAAAGCCCATGTGATGCAAAATGCTTGCCACAGTCACCAATCTTTGAACACAGGGAACACACCTGGCGTCATTCACTACACACAATGACTCAAAATTGAAGACACTTGTTGCTAATGCTGTACCCACATGTAAAAGCAAGTTCAGAGTGCACAGTATGCTGAAGGTTCCAAACAAACACAATGGATGAAGGCAGAGTCAGGGGAAGAGGAATTTGATGCAGAGGAGGGAGAAGAGCTGGCCCTGGAAGAAGAGGAGCAGGCCAATGAGGAAGAGGAGTTCAAATGAGAGGAGGAAGAGGAGCAACCAACGAGGAAGAGGAGAAGGCCAACATGGGAGAGGAGAAGGTCCAGGAGGGAGAGCAAGACAACCTCGCACCATCATTACGGACGAGATGCGAGCAACAGCTCAGCGACATGATGCCGCACAGTGATTGTGGTGTGTGTGTGGTGTGAATACAGTTTTTCTCAAATGCTAAAACACATTTCACAAACGTTACCACCAGGTCCCCCAATGTCCAAACACAACACCCTTCTCTAAAGCTACATAAACACAACCACACCTTCCCACTGCAAAACTCAAACTCCCACACCAAGAGAGCAGCTCGAAGCTGTCAAAACTATAAACACTATACACAGCATTACACACTACAGCAAAACAATTGAAAACACAATGCTCAATTTGTGAGAAGGTTCTTTGTTTCATAACTGCCAATGCATATTTTAGAAACTATACAGTAACGGATCATCGTAGATCTCTGCAGAGGATTAGGCATTTAGATTTGTGAGTTTCATATGAGTAGTATAAATCTATAGAAAATCCTGCATGTACGTACACTACTGTAACACAACTCAATGCAAAAACAGAATCTAATGCACACAACAGTAATCTTGAAAACATGAACAGGGTGTGAAGTTTTTTTATTTACGTTATTCACACCACACACACACCACAATCACTGTGCGGCATCATGTCGCTGAGCTGTTGCTCGCATCTCGTCCGTAATGATGGTGCGAGGTTGTCTTGCTCTCCCTCCTGGACCTTCTCCTCTCCCATGTTGGCCTTCTCCTCTTCCTCGTTGGTCGCTCCTCTTCCTCCTCTCATTTGAACTCCTCTTCCTCATTGGCCTGCTCCTCTTCTTCCAGGGCCAGCTCTTCTCCCTCCTCTGCATCAAATTCCTCTTCCCCTGACTCTGCCTTCATCCATTGTGTTTGTTTGGAACCTTCAGCATACTGTGCACTCTGAACTTGCTTTTACATGTGGGTACAGCATTAGCAACAAGTGTCTTCAATTTTGAGTCATTGTGTGTAGTGAATGACGCCAGGTGTGTTCCCTGTGTTCAAAGATTGGTGACTGTGGCAAGCATTTTGCATCACATGGGCTTTCATTTGAGGATATGAGCAGAGTTGTTTTGCAACATGTGTTTTAGCAAGGAAAAATGTGTTTAGATTTATGAGTACAGAGGGTTGTGTTTTGTGAATTGTGTCTTCATGTGACATGTGTTTATGGTACTGGAATATGGTGGCTACATTTAGTAAATGTGTTTAGACTACTGGTCATTTGGGTTACAGGATTGGCTTTTGTGTTTTAACATTTGAGAAAAACTGTAACGTAAATAAAAAAAACTTCACACCCTGTTCATGTTTTCAAGATTACTGTTGTGTGCAATAGATTCTGTTTTTGCATTGAGTTGTGTTACAGTAGTGTACGTACATGCAGGATTTTCTATAGATTTATACTACTCATATGAAACTCACAAATCTAAATGCCTAATCCTCTAATCCAGGAAGGAGTGCAGAAAGGTGACGAAGTCCCTGTTGAGTGCAGGGCACTCCAATTTATCTTGTTAAATAGGCAAATAGTGTAGGAAAATGTGTGTGTGTGTGTGTGTGTGTGTGTGTGTGTGTGTGTGTGTGTGTGTGTGTGTGTGTGTATTGGAGGGAGCAATCGACCCTAAATGCCCTTCTGTAAAAGTCATCGCATGCCACTGGAAACACACCAGCAACTCCACCTGTGTCTGGCTAAAAAAGTAAATAAAATAAAATAAAGGTTTTGGAGTGAGCTAGTCAAAGTCCAAACAAATCTGAAAAGCTTTGGCATGAGCTTAACGGATCAAAAACCCGCAAAGGAGAGTGGGCCAAAACTCAGTGATGTGAAACACTCATTGTCAGGTATTGCAAATGTCTCATTGTGGTTCTTGTTGCCAAGGGTGGCACCACCAGTTATTAGCTTTCACACAAGGCCAAATTAACTGGTCTCTAAAGCTGTTTTCTCTTAATAAATCGAATCATTGTCACTGCATTTGTTTGATGAAACTGAAACATTTAAATGTGTCAAATATTCAAAAAACTAACAAAACAGAAAAGGGGCAAATACTTTTTAAATGCACTGTATAGGAAATCAGCTATAAATCATTTATTGGTCACTTTAACTGTTTTATTTAAATTACTCCGAATCAGTCATGCACAGAGATGACCCCTGTGGTTGGGAATGCCTCTTCTAAAAGATGATTTCTGTTTATTCTCCTTCACCTCAGCCTTGCCTGCCCTTTGACCCTTTCTCTCTAGTTCTGCTTATTCTTAGGAACCTACTTTCTGCTGTTGCCTTTTTAATCTCATTCCTCTAAACAGGACAATCAGCTAAATATTCACACTAACATAATAATATAAATATGCGACATAAAGTAAACACTACTGACAATAACCTGAATATAATGCAACAGACGATGCATTCTTTATAGGCATTCCTAGATACTATCTATGGCTGGATGAAGCGTCGATGATGGTATCCATTCTCCCTCACCCCTGACAGTTGAGCCATGTTTTGGAGCGTCCTCTGGGCAGTCCACTTAACTCCCTGAAAGGGAACCCCTTAATCTCCACTTTCTCTTTGTTTGGACTATTATCAGACCTGTCAGTCCTGCCTGCTTTATCTTCACAAGACTCATCTGCCGGCCGTTTGACGTTGGCTTAATTATATCAAAGGCCCTTATCTCTGTTTTGCCTGAGGATGCAGCCTTCCTCTGACTTGCTAGAATGGTTACAGCAGTGATAAGAAGATCACTTTTTGGGGTAAATAAATACCACTGTTTTGTGTAACAGCTTTTTTTTTAATGTCACTGGATCAGGAAAACCTTCCTGTTGCATTTTGCTCAGCTGCCTCCCTCCCTGTGTTGTTTCTATTATGTCTTTGCATTGTTTATTAGCAGGGTGTAGTCTGAAACCCGACACAACGATATCCCATCAAGCACCACTGATTCAGTTTAGAGATAGCACTCTTTGATGGGAGCTAACCACGTCTTTTGGCAGGAGTCAGTTGAAACAGTATGCAGGAATGTCATGCGGCTTGATCTGATGAAGAGCAATTACATGGGAGGGAACTGTAGCCTTTGAGGTGGAAGCTTACCTGCCACACCCTGCAGCCTTACAAATCCCAAAATGGACACATCCCAAAATGTGTGAGGATAGTCATTTTTCTTTGCGTTCGTTTCCATGACATACTGTCTGACGGGATCTGACAGGCAGGGAGCACAGATGGAAGAAATGGCCAAAGGGTTAATAAAAACAGCTAATTTTCCGACAAAACAAAGCACAAAGAAAATCACAGTTTCCTCAATTACGCTTCTAATCATCCAAGTTTCTTTTCTTTATGTCTTCTCAATTCAATAAACACAACTACTTGATGTTTACATCTGTCCGTCAGACAAATTGGCATTAGTTCACACTCTATATATGACTATTTGCACATGTGTTTTTGTGTGTTAGACTGTGAGAGAGTTTGTCAGAGAAAATGTTGATGTTAATGTTTTTTTTAACCATTGCAAAAATCAGGGATCCAGTTTTGCATGTGAATCATAAGCACTGCATGCAAGGTCATGTACATGTACGTTTTCTGGAAAAATAATCATGGGAAAGACATGCAGCTTAGCTACTCTGACCAACAAAGACCCATGCCCATAGGTTAAATAAAGATGTTGCAATCACAAATTGGATTTCCCATAATGCAGTCGCTGTTGCAAACGCTTAACTTTATTTGGAAGAGAAAGAGCTTCACCCATTACCAACAGGCTTCAGGCACAATTCTCTGCTCCAGGGATTAACCGCAATTTATGCTTATATTTTGTTGGCATGGTGACAGCCAAGAAAAGGAAACTTTCTAAAAGACATGGTTACAAGGCACTTATTTGATTTTGTCTTTGCTGTCACTGCAAGCATAAACAAAAGTGTTATTAAAGAGATTACTTCTTTTTTTTTCAGCGTTATCTTAATGTCCCGTTGTGTTTAGGCATGGAAAAGTAATTTGTTTTTTTTGTTTCCATTAGTTTGGAGGTCATTTTACAAAATTTGTGGATATTTGAGTTTCAAATATGATGTATTCATGCCATGGCCATACAAAGACGGTCCAGATTTAAGCATTCTGGAAATGCTTGACTTGATCATTTTCCACAACGGTCTTCAGAAATGGACAGCAATTGCCCCACCAATGAAAGGAGATCCTCTTTGTAATTAAAGCCAGTAGAAAATTGGATCATTTTTTGCCTGGACAGCTTTCACATTCCAGCCTAATATGACTTTGGAAGCTTTTGAAGTTGCTGTCTTGGCAGTCCTAAATTATACCTTTCATCAGCCAATCATAAGAAAATGGCAAACTGACATCCCCAATCATGACTTAGTTTTTAGTTATAGTCCATGTAATCAGTGGGGAGTGCATGATACCCACTGACAAATCGACTGTGAATACTAGAATTAAATGTTTTTTCATTAGGACACATGTAATGTTCGACTTTTATGATCAAAATAAAACGTTTAATTGTCTACCAAAACTTCCACATATGCTATTATTGCTTTACCTCTAATTGGTTCAAATGATGACCTTGAGTCTTGCTACTTATTCTATTCTACAATCCTGTTTCCAGAAAAAAGTGGAGATTCTGTTTAACAAATATAATGATGTAATGATTTGCCAACATGTAAAATGCAGAGATATTGTATTCACGTTCTGATAGCATTAGCAAGTTTTTATGAAAAGTTGATGCAGGCCAACAGTATACTGGAAAAGTTGTGTAATGTTAAAACAAATCACCTGGTGAAAAACTCAAAAAAATTAGCGTAAGTAGCAACAGTTCAGTAACATGACTGAGTAAGAAAATAGCCTCTTATTCAGAGAAGTTGAACTAAGGATAGCCAGTGATTCACCATCCTGTGAAAGCCTGTGTTGACAAATAGTTTAACAATTTAAGAATACCTTTCTCAGTGTAAGATTTAAAAAGGGAGGTTTCTTCATTCATGGCTCAATTCAATCATGACTTCGTTTTTATATAAAGCGTATGACTTAGAAGAATCTTTTTATGAAGAAGAATGCTTTTATTGTTAAATGAAATTTTGTTTAGTAGCTCTCGGCACAGAAGAGAAGAGTAGAGCACTTAGCTTTATATACAGGTTTTTTTTTGCATTTTGCAAGCTTGCATTTTATATAAAACAACAGTTGCCCCAAGGTGCTTTATATTGTAAGGTAAAGACCACAATAAAACAAAAAAACTGAAAAATATTACTATCATTAAAAGATTCAGAGAATCCAGAGAAATCTCTGTATTTAAATGACGAGGCCAAAAACCTGTGAATATTTCGTGCATTAATAATATTATTTAGGCTCAGACTTAATGCAGTGGTGCAGTCTGACTGCTGAGGTGTAAAGCAGAGGTGCATTAGACCACATGGTCCTGCCTCTTTGACCCTGCAGTCTGAGATATAGAGTTTTAAGTTGTGTTTCTCATTGATTATTGCTTACAGTGTTTTGATTTCTGTGTTCTTGTTGACATTCCCAGTTTAGTTTAACTATATTTATATTCTTTGGTTTCCTTAATTTTAGTTTTACCAACTATTACCATCTAGTTTTGTTTGTTTTCCTGGAATTTCAGTTGATTCTTTTCTCACCTTTCTCACTATTTCCCCCCCGATGGTTAAGTCTCCGTTTATGTGTTTTGCCTTGTAAAGTTTTTGTCATTTCCTGTTTTATTTTGCAAATTTCTTGTTGTGCGTGCATGTTATTTACTTCCCCTGTCCCTTTGTCTTTGCTTAGTTTCAGCTGTATTTCGTCACCTTCCTGTGTCCACTTCCCTTGATTGCCTCATGCGTTTGTTTAAAGCTCCATTGTGTTTATTCTCTGTTGTGTCATGCTGTATATCGCTCATCATTCCTGGACTGCATTTCAGTTTAGCAGGATTTTGTTTTCTGCTGCCGTCTTGGGTTACAGGTCTGTTATAGGTACCCGGACCTCTTTTCACAGTCTGCATATCGCACTGGTAAAGGCCCCATTAATGGTCAATGACGCAGCAATTTTAAATGAAAGGGGATAGGGTTAGTGATTTATTGTCATAGATACTGGTAGTTGTCCCTAGTTAGATTACAGGGAACAAAAACCCTCTGTCTGTATTATATTATAGTAATACAATCATTTTGAAACCAACAAAAAAAAAGCAATTCTAGACTTCGAAACAATGACAGTTTGTTTAATTTATCTTTTTACTACTGACTTTCACAACTATAAAACAACACATAAAAACATATGTGACAATTTTGCTTTACCTCTTCCGTGAACACAATTATTTTCTTCCATGTTTATTGCTTGATGGTGTTGTGTTGGATGGTGGTTGCTAGGTTACAAGCAAAAGGGAACACCATGCTTTGCTACACTTCTTTGACGCAGTCCTGCCAACTGTGTTTTTCTTTTAACCAAGAAATAAATGCCTCAGGTGGGCTAAAGAAGTTCCTTGCTTTAAGCTGTAATTCTTTTTCCTCTCAGGTCAAGCCCACTTAATAGTTTCTTGCAACTTCTGCACAATTGTCCTTGTGACCTAAAACAGCTCCATGAGAGCATTTACAGAGTAGGATGCTCTTCGCTTCACTGCTTCACACCCGACAGCCAGAAGGTTGAAAAATTGAGTCTGCGCTGTCAGCCCAAGTCGGCGGGTTCACAAAAAAAAAAAAAAAGCCCAACATGTATCTATCTTATAGTGAGACGGGCTGCAGGTAGTATATAGTATGTTGCAATTTTCTCCTACACCAATATAACAACGTGTAATTTTTGCACAACCTTTGATGACCCACAGCAAAAAACAAGCTCCTCCAGCGCGACAGCTGACCAGTTGAGGTCAATTAAAGTTGTACTCTTCTGCTGAGAGACTGCTGGCTGACCAGCGTAACCCCGAAACAATGGTAGCCATTATGCACCGTGAGGCATGTCTACTGTACAGGCACGTACGTTTGCCCCAGAACAAAACCAACCTCCTCAGAGACACTGAAAAGAAACATGAACTAATTTACGTTTTGGTGGTTTCTTCCATTCTTAACCCCGGCCAGTGGCCAAGCCCAAGAGAGACTTTGTGTATTTATAAATAGGCAAGAAAAAACCAAAAAAGCACAGCGAGAAAGGAGCACTGAACATGACCGAAACCATATGGAACTGATGGTTAGTAACTCATCTTGTGATTCAACGTAGCACGCAGAACCCACCTCACCAGCATTCACCCCACCATGTCTCATGTCACATCCCTTCACGAAAGACTGCAATTGGAGAAGGTCAATCGGTGGCTGGGGCCAAAGAACAAAGTGATTTTGATTTTCAGAAAGTACATGCAGGATCTGAGGAGGAAATGGCTTTGCCGCCAAACACTCAATTACACGTAATTACAATAATTCAACCTTGGAGGATGGTTTATTCCATTTTATTATGAGGTTTGCTCTTTCATGTCTCATAAGAGGAGGATGGGGGGGGGGGGGGAGCGTCCCCAAGCAGCGACAGTGACTATGTGAAACAGATACTTGGTCCCTCATCTTGAATGCTTTCATTCTTTCCATTTGTGCCCCCCTCCCTTTCATCAGTATATTGACATTTCAGTCACTGGCATGACCTGCTACAGAGGTAACTAACTTAAAATACTGAGTAGGTGTGAATATAAATGGTTGTCGGTTTGCTGGCGCACCTACAAGAAACAGTAAAAATAAAACATTTGAAGCAGCTGAGTCCAAGACAGCACTCTGGACCTGGATCGAGGTCAAAAAAACACTGCATCCATCATTTCCCATGATGCATTTCAGTGACAATGGACCCTCACTGTTTCCTAAAAGCCAATTTCTTTCCCACAACTTCAGATTCTTTTGACTGCATGAACTTTTTGTTAACTCTAAAAACGTTTTGTTGCTTTGGAGTAGGTACTTTCTCACCATAAGAAGAACTTTCAATGAGGCGTACTATAATTGGTCCAATCCAGGTCAGTCTTGGAAAAAGAGATTTTATTCTTTAACAAGATCTTTATATCTAGAAAAGAGGGGAAAAAATGGACCATAGGCAACTACCACATCAGCCACTCTCAGTGGTAAATCCTGCATTCAACAAGGCTTTTAACTGGCTGATACAGATGCTCAATTCATATTTCTGTGCATCACAGTGGGTTTTTTCATACACCATTGGGCTGGGATTGTGATTTGCACCTGAAGCAACGTCACAGAAGCACAAAGCCATACTGACTGCTGTAGCTGATGAGTTCAGGAACTCGCTGTAAAAAACTGTTTAGAATTTCCCACGTCTTACTGTAAATTTAACCTTCTGTTACAAATGCACACCCAAATATCAGCCTAGTGTTGCAGAGTTGGACTGAACTGCCAGGCCTACACCAACACACCCCAAATGGAAGACTGAGAACCCTGTGTGACTGATCAGTCAGTTTGAATTTAGCTTTTTCTGGGTTTCTCTGCTGAAATGTACGCCCCTGAACAAGCCGAAATCACAGGCGTAGGCAGAAAAGAAGCTTTGAAATGCGGCAACCTCTGAACCAGAAAATAATCAAGGGGACTTAGGCATGGCACTGGGGCCGGAAATTCACTGTGAATACTGGTTTCAACCATGACCATTTGAGAACCTGGCTTTTTTTGGCTTTTGTGTTGATTTTTGAGTCCACCCCCCCCCTGCAGTTTCCTTCTCAGCTCCATGTCACACACTCACTTCGGGCTCCCTCTGACCTAAAAGTTGATGAGTACCGTCTCTGTTTTCGGGCCACTCTGGTCAGCAAAAAAATCGAAATGCATGTGCATGGTATGCTTGTGACACACACATGTGCGTGTGCCTGCCTAAAAACACAGGCGAATACGTGCCTTTTAGACCATGCTGTACCTCTTCACAACACATCACAGGGATGGCTACTTTTCTGTTCGGCCAGCAAAAACGTTCTCTCACCATTTCCACCTCTGTTATTCCTCCCTGTCTTCTTCCACTACGGAGGAAGAAATTGTGGTTGAGACTCTAGGCCAAGTCTCCCCACAGCTTGTCCTGATTACTAAGCAGGCAAGTACCCATGGTTAGAAAGAACCAGGACTCTTTGGTCCTCAGTTTTCATATTTTAATGACTCCGTCTGAGGTTTCTGCGCAGGACAAGGGTCCCCGATAGATTCTGGAAGATCCTAAAATAAACCCGCTTTTAATCATTCGTCACTGTAGTGGTCAAAATGTCATCTAAATATTATAATTTTGCACAAAGCCATTGACGAAATAGGTCATAACCTCATTCAGCATGTGGGAATACACACAGTATAATTTAAATGTGAATAAACAAGGTTCAACCACATGTCAGCGGCTGGCATGTCAATATAATCTTAATGGTCTCATCAGTCCTCCGAATGCCAACCGACCACGAGGTTTTTTAATCTGCAGTTTCCACTCCTTTTATTTCTTCCCCTCCTGCTCCTCTGATCACTGTTTTCCCTCTGAATTGTATCAGCAGCGTACTGCCTTCCAGCCAATTAGTGAAGGCAAACACAACAACAACCAGTCCTTTGGCTTAATGCACTCCACCTCCTCAGCAGTAAATCCCAACTGATTCTTCAAAGTATTGTCATTCAGAGGGGCCCTGTTGGCTCTGGTCTTTGTCAAGAAGAGAGGCCCCTCTTTTGAAATGGCAGGTCAAACCAAAATCAAAACGTGTTTGAGGGGGGGAGACAAAGACTGATGTGAGTATCACAATGGCTGACGGGATCTGACAAAGGCAGACTACAGTTAACTGACCATTTCATCAGTCGAGCGGTTTGTGTTTTATTGTGTACCAAGGACAGGTTGTGACTTTTGCTTACAGAGAGAGCTGAACTGTTTTCCTTGCAAAAGTTGAGAAATAAATTGAAATCGATGCATTTTTAATACGAAATACAATTAGAACCAATCCCAGTGGTTAAGAGGTTTTTTTTTTGCTGTAACGAGTATGTTAAATAGGATTTAAATCAGAAGAACAAAAGGATGTAAACAGCAGCACTGCTGGTGATGCAATCGCCAGCAAAGGATCTTTGCTTGTTTATGCTTGTAATCTACTGGAGTGGCATTGATACATCACCTCACTTCATCTACTCTTTGTAACATACCGTTCTGGGTCCTGTCCCTTGAAATCTGTTCTCTATTTAAGACTTTTTTTCTTCTAAATGGTTGCCCCTCGTCTTGTTTTCCGCAACACAGTCCATTACTTATAGGCACAGAGTCCTCTGCTTTCCAGTGAATACAAAACTTAAAAACATCAAAAACATCATTTCTTTACTCTTGAAAGGAAATTTTGAGTGTTTGAGCCAAAATCCAATGTGAGAGAGTGGACAGCACAGCAGGTTTACACCAGGATGTCTCTGTGCAATAAATAGAACTTATTTAAATATCAACTATAGTATATATATATATATATAGTAGGGGTGCAACGATATTCGTATCGATATTGAACGGTTCGATACAGTGCTTTCGGTTCGGTACGCGTATGTATGAACAATACAACATTTGTAATTTATTTTATCAACTTTCCTTCTGACGATGCTGTCTGTGTTGAGCGCTCAGTGAATCTGCGTTCGACTACTCCGCCTAGGCTGCACTGTCGAGCGCAGATCCACTGAGCGCTCAACACAGACAGCATAGTCAGAAGGAAGAGCGCAGGGCAAGCTAGCGAGACAGAAGTTAAGCTCTCCTTGCAACATGGACCTCCCCCACTCTCATTCAGATCTGGCGTTTGGAATTATTTTGGTTTTCATGTGACGTATGACCCTGAAGGTAAGCGAGTCATGGACTAAAGTAAAACAGTATGTTGGATGTGCCATGCAATGCTCAATTACATGGGTGGGAACTAGTGTGTTAGCGCAGTTAGCTCGTTAACGTGTTGGCCGTCTAGCCCCATGCACAGGGCGATCGGCGGTAGCTCGTTAACGGAGATTTGCCGTGTTGTAGCGTTAAGGTCATTTCAACGAGATTAACCTGAAAGCACTAGTGGGAACACAACGAATATGACTGCACATTTACATCATCCTAGTGCAAAGACAAAAACAACAAGCATGCTACTAACTTTAGCCGAGTCATTTAGACAGCTGTTAGCACATGATTCTCCTTATGCTGCTGAGAATATAGCCCAGAAGAAGCGGATAGTATAGCTTTTATTTTGGAAAGAGCCATTTCTCTGTAATAAACTCTCTTTTCCAAAGATGAGTGATTCCTCAATCAGATACAGGGCTCGCAAAATCGCTAGCCCGACGTCCTGGGGCTAGCGATTTTTTTCAGACGGGCTACCCTGCCTGTCGGGCTATTGTAGGAAGGAAAAATCTATGTCAATGCTTTTGCATTCTTTCGGAAATGTAGCTGGGTAATTATGTCATTGGCATCGGTGAGCCACTGCCAATATGTGACATATTGAAATCGCGTTTGAATTTGCGCTTGTTTTTTTGCTTTCACTTTGCAATCGCGCGAACTGTGTATAGAGAGCGACAGTACTGATTGGTGAGTGATGATAATTTGCGCACCAATTCCTCTGACGTTGTCTTATCAATCGTTAGCTTACTATGCAAACATGACAAGTGAAATCTCCCGCAGCTTAAACATGTGAGAGGTTGATCGTGCAGAGAATCGCTGAGCATTATGTGAGTGCGTGTGTAAAAGCAGCAGGATATATATTGTAGCGGATCAGGGCTGTTTGGGGTTCTGTTTGTACAGTTATGTTTTGTTTATGTTGCCATAGTGACGGGTAACGCCCTCTCGCTGCGACGGTGTGTCCTTCCGGGGTCAGAGGGCGCCCTGTGTGGTGTTGTTGTTGTTGTTGCTGTGCTGTTGCCGCGCTGAGCAGTTAGCTAGCGGCAGTGTTCTTCTGCAGATGTCAATAAACGGCTGTGCTCCCTGGCTAGCTCACGGGAAGCAAGACCAAACGATACCTCCGTCTCCTTCTTATATATATATATATATATATATATATATATATATATAGATATATATAGATATATATAGATATAGATATGAATAATATATACTATAATTGTACAGCATAGCTTGTATATAGTTGCAGTACAATTTTCATTTTTTTTTTTGGTGCAATTATTTAATGTAACCAGCTTTGCTTTACTTTCAGTCTGTTAGTTTATTTAAAGGTACTACAGTCCTTTATAGCCTGCTGAGCTAAAGAAGAGTGTGTTAAACCAATAACAAAGACAGGTAATCAAGAGACAATACCAAACAGCACGGCGAAAGGAGCATGCAGTAAAAAGAACAGTGCTTTGTATGTAAATTGCTGGAGTTTCCTTGGCATCATGTGAAAGTATGCAAGACAGTGCAAAGAATCTCAAGCATGCTGCTGGTAGGGGAAGACCCTGACGCCAGGCTGAGTGGTGGAGCCACTGTCAATTTGTCCACAAGAAAAGCAGAGAAAGGAACAAAAGTACAGGGATGGGTGCACAGACAGGATAAGAAAAGCATATAATGACAGGATGCAAGAATCTAAGGAGAGGAAAAACTCAGAGTGGAGCTGCAAAGGCACACCATCAGGGGGAGACAGGTGTCTAGAGGTTCTGCTGGAGACAGAGGGGTAAGGGAGAGGCGGGGCAGGAAGATGGATGAAGAGGACCGCTGCTGAGTGTCCGTCTCCCGTCTTGGAACCCTCTGCGCTCCTGTGAGCATAGAAAGAGAGAATGAAGAGGGCAGTAACGCCACATCAGACACCCTGTTTTATTTAACATCTCTCTTATATTTTCTCCTCTCCTTTTCCCTTCGCATAAACAGGTCGACACCCAGTCTTCGCACATACACACCCTTGCTATCCCCAGTCCTCCTCACCTCTCTCTCTGCTTTCTCTCTCCCTCTCTCTCGCTCATTACGGGTCATTTTCACTTCAAAGCCTCTCCATTATCTGCCATCTCTGAGGGCAATTAGGAATGGGGTGACTTTGAGCAGCAGGCACAGCCACTGCATTATTACTACTCATCCCCTGTCATGGGGGCTTTTGTTAGGGGCTGGCGACATTGATGGAGAGGATACAGAGGCCCCGGTACCCCCCCAGCACAACTATCCCTCACCCCTTCACACACACCCCAGATGGCCCCTCCTTTTGACTGGTAAACTGCAGAGTAAAATGGTGTGTAATTAAGTGGCAGTCAAAGCAGGTCCTGTTTGGGTGTGTGACAGGCTTGACAGTGGAGAGCTGGGGTGGAGGCAGTAGTTTGGAGAGATGAATGAGAATAGCAGGGAGACAATAGTGAGGCTATGGAGCGCAGAAGGGGAAAAACCCGCTCTGGATTAAATAAAGTCAGTGTTTACTCGCCTACAGTCAATCTGGTTTTCAGAATATGCGTGGAGTGAAAGGGGTGAGAAAGCTGTAAAAATGACCCATTGCTTACATGTATGAGGCCAGTCTTAAACAAACAAACATGAATTACTTCTTAAGAAGAAAGAAATAGATCTTAACCCACATCCGCCCCCACAGAGGGCCCATTTCCTAGAGTTATTACCTCGAAAATGAAAATTCTGTCCACGTTTATGACTTCCATTTTGTCATTTATGGCATCTCTTTATATGAGTGTGAAACAGAGGCACAGTGAGTCAAGCTGTCACCAAATAAATGTCTCATTATATTCCCTTTAGTCTGCGCAACAACTTTTACTGCTTCACAATGGTCAAACTATACATGCACAGGGCCTCTGTGGGTGTGTGTGTGTGTGTTGAGTAGTATATGTTTTTTTTAAAGGATGGCGGTTACTGTGTTATTGCTGCCAAAGTAATGAAAAGAGCCAACAGTAAAGAACAAAGTGAATGCAGCTGTATGTACAACCCAGTCTGGATGTATGTTTTACAGAATGTTTCAAGGGCTGATAAATTAGAGATTCGTGGATTAATTCAAGAAGAAAAACAAAAACTGAAAAATATAAACGTTACTATGAACTTATAAACCTTTACTTCAAAAGATTTGATCTTTTCCTAAATGCAACATCACATGCTTTCATATATGCACCTTAGATGAATGCAGGGACTGTGGTTTGGGGAGCTGATTTAGCTGTTCTTTGATGCTCTCTTTTAGTTAGCCGCCTCCTGCTGAGCAGTGACATCCTGTCAGCATGAAACCTCTTCTCATCCCTCGGGTTAGTCACTACATGACCACAAGATGTTTGCATTTGCGTGTGTGTGTGTGTGTGTGTGTGAGAGAGAGAGAGTGAGTGTGGGAGGGAGCGAGAGAGGCAAAAGCTTCCTACATAAAAAGAAAAGCAACACTGACTACACATTGAAGAAAAAGTTACGCATTGCACGAAGTCTGTGAAGGTTTTCAGTCATTCTGGTCATTGTAGTCTAAGGAGCTTGGAAAGAAAAACGTCTGGACTTCTTTAAGTTTCTTGAAGACGTTTCACCTCTCATCTGAGAAGCTTATTCAGTTCTTTGCACTTTGCACTTTGCACGTACATCTGACATACAACATACATCTTATTCTAAATGGGATTCTGACAAAGTTTCCAGCTTGACAAGTCAAATCCATAAGCTGCTGCTTGGTCAAACTGGATTCGTTAGAGTAAAACACATTTCTACCAGCAAAAGGTGAAAGCAATGAACACGATGACTCCCATTAAACAACAAAAAAAACCTACCTGATAAAATGAGAAACTTTAAAGGAGTGGTTTTGGGAACCGTTGAAAATTAGTCAAGTACTTCTAATTGAATACTGAATAGTAGTTTTGCTTGAAATGCCCATCCCTGGTTCAATAAAAGCAGCACAAAGATGACTCAGTGCAGTAGTGCATTTTAGATATTAGGTACACTATTACAGCTAAGTACGTGCCCGAGTGTTGACAGACACCGATGACTTACAATTGTTCTAATACCAAATTTTTAAATGCATGAGTTCTGCTATTGTATCTTAGAATATGAATATAGATTGACTATGAGAAAAAATTCCCAAAAAATGACAGCTAGGAGGTGACACAAGAACGTTTTTGTCGTCATTCCTGGTCTTCAGGAAGCTATTTGCTAAGGCCTGGAAATCCAATGACATCTAAATGCCAACGAAGCAAAAAACACGAGTTTTACTCAGGTTTTATTTATCTACTTTTTGGTGTCTGACATCGATACTGTGACCACTTTTGATTGCGAAGTGATTGAAAAGGCTCTCCAATGGGAGTCACTGTTTCCAAAAACCTGTGGTCCAACTGGGAAATCACTGTAAGACAGATTGGTTACAGTTAACAAATAGCTGCCTTCTAATTTATGAACAGACACGTTGCAATCAACTCATCTGCAATAATTCTTTTTTCAGTAGGTGACTCGACTCCGCTCATTACCAGCTGGCTGATTTCTGGTTATATTCCTAAACAAAAGCAAGGTTAGACTCTGAGGTTCAGGTTGGACTTTAAATGTGAATGGGAGTTTTTTTGTTTGTACAGACTTTGTGATTTTCACCAATTTATTACACTTACTCTCTGTATTATAGATTGCATATCATTGCCAACTTAACTCTATTCACCCGCAGTGGGGTTGGAGACATGGTCACCATCTTCAAAGGCAACAGGATAGCTGGTCATTCTGCGTTCTCCAACCCCTGTTTTCCCCTAGTGTGGTTGTAGCAAACTCAATATAGGCTACATAAAGGAGAAAACAAGGGTAACCTACACACACAAGTTAATTTTACTTTCTGGTTACAGAGCTTTGCCTGTTTTATAACACGTTTTGCATGACCTCACATTATTTTCCTTTAATGAATTTTGGGTGATTTCAAAATGAAAATCAGATAACTTGTTTTCGGCACAAAACATATGTCTCTGTATAAAGTCCTATTCACCAAATAACATATCCATGTGACTATTTGTTTCACATGTCAAACACAAAGTTGAAATAAACATTAGTGGAAACTTGGCTATTCACATATTTTTATGTGTGAGAGCCTGAACTCCTTAGCTCTGATTACCATGTAACGTCCCGAGGGCTGGGTGGAATTAGTTGCAATTACCTTTTCTGGTAATTATCATTGTGTTTAATAAAACCATTCACACAGCCCTCAAGGGCCTCTGACACTGTCATTTAATTGCGGTATGGAATTAGTGTGAAGCAATCCAGGTCTCACGCCACTTAAATTGTATAGTGGAAGGAGCCTGTAGGGAGTTGAGGTTTCAAATAGCTTTAATTGATGCTGAGGTAACAAACAGGTAACAGAATCATTGGGAAACTACTGCCAGAGGGTCAGCGATGAAAAATGGTGAATGAGTGTCGATGTCAAAAGACCGTACCAAGCCCTGCGCAAGCTTAAGAGCCCTGTTTTCTCTTTATTATCAGTTTTCCTACTTAATCTTTAATACGATCCTATTATAAAGATTCAGTCTACCTAGTTTGGGGGGTTCTCACATGTGCACAGTAAACCCAGCCTGCTCTCTTCTGTCTCTTTCATGGAGAGGACAAATGAGACTCCCCTCCCCACCCCCACATCTCCAAACACCAAACTGTGAAGTTCTAATGAGTAATAATCCCTATTACCACCCTGGCTAAAAAGGGAGAGTCAAGCGGTGTAACTAACCCTGCTTTTCGACAGCACGTTCCAAAGATTAAGCAAACACTGGTAATTGCCCCTGAGATCAGGTTCTGTTTTGACTGTTTGTCACCCCCACGCCGCCTGATGTGTATTTGATTTGCAGTCGAATGGCAGCAGCACTTTTCGTTCACTCTTCACATCTCGGCTCCACACGGAGAGACAGCCAACCACTGGGCAAGGAGGGAGCCTGGGCTCACTCGCACTCTGATAAAGTGTGAATTAGCAGCCACTTACAGCGTGCCGCCTGATGTGGTCATCCTCTGACTGAGTCATAAAGAAAGGATTAATAAAGGATTTCATGTCTTTAAAAATCCGCTCTAATAAATACAACAACAGCTTTCTCTCTGTTTGCATGCCATCTGAACGTTAATAAGCGTGATCAAAGTCAAATTTCTACTCACGGACTGAAACAACAATGAATATTTCAAATTTAGTTTCGCTATGCTGTTCTGTGGGGATTTTGGATGTTTCAGTGGAAAAAAGACATTAAATTTCATGCTTCCATGGTGGATAACATGGCCATTAAAAACAAGCAATTCCTGTGCACTTTTATGGGTGCAAACAAATCATGTCCAGACGATCACAATAAGCACAGCTAATAGTCACATGGAGCTGGTTAAAAGGAAAATCCAAGCACTGAGAAAAATTTTTTTAAAAAGTGAAAGATGAGTTTCCGTATGTCTAAACTGCAGATCCAGTCTTTAATCAAGCAAGAAATTAAAATTCTTAAGAAAGTGCACTCGGTTCAGCAAGTCTAAAAAACACTTGTTAGTGTAAAAGTGGAGGAGTAGAGAAGTGTGCTTTTGTTTGCTCACAAAAGACCTTCAAATATGATTGAAGTCATAATTATTTTTTGCTTTTGTCCTTTTGCAAAACAAACTCACATTCTTGCAACATGACATGCTGACAAACGATTGCACAGATGCGTCAGGAGCAACTTTGCAGTCCGTCATGACACGCTCTCAGCAAGTTACCGCTGACCTTGTCAACAAGCTCGAATCAAACCAGTCAGGAGCACGACGGTGTCAGAAGTCCCGTCTGACCTGAGGAGATCAAACCATAGGTAGGGTTAATGCCTGCTGGTCCAATCAATCTGCTTTTCATTTTCAACCTGCTGAATCATCTCGGTCTGTTTAAAAGTCTCCGTCAAAGGGGGGAAAAAAACGAGTAAATTTTTGCAAGCAATTTGGACATGTCAATTTTTGAGGATTTACTGTTATTAGGGTGTTTGCTCCGGCGAATCCACCCTGTGAGCTGTCTGGATTAAAGGCACATTTGACATTTCTTCTGGGATGCTGGACAAGGGAACCCTGCAAATATGTTGTCACGCCACTTCTATAAAAACACACACACACACACATTATGAAAACACAGTATGTCTGTCAATCCTCTTTCCCAAAGACTCTGAGACATTTCCTCTTTATTTTGGATAAGAATCGTATAGTTTTAAAAGTGATGTTGCTTTTTTTTATTGGTTTGTTTCAAGTTTGGCTGACTGGATCAATTAGTCCATATATTCAAACTGCCTCGATTGATTTGACGATTAGCTTGTTAGTGGTTAAATATATTCTCAAACGGTTACAACCTGACACCCACGCAGGCTCTAAATGAGGCATAATGACAGCCTGTGGGCAAAGCTAATACCAATAAAACCCCCTGACAACGCTACAGGAATGTTGCCTCAATTAATGGAACCTACCAGCCTCTCTTCTGTCTGGTGCCAGGGCACATGTGGAACCTCTAAAAAGCCAGTGTTTCTGGTGGAGCGAATTACCCCCTGAAACCAGTCACACCAGGATATCGGATGCAGCACTGACTGAAGTTAAAAGGCCCAACACATGACCCAATCCCCTAAAAGCATTATTGTCCACACGCAAGCTTGTGGGGATGACTTTCAAACACAACTACACAGACAGGAACTTGGTTTAGTGGCAGATCAGTGATTGAGTAAACACTGAGTCAGGCTGATGACGGGTTAACGGCTCTCGCTTAATTCTCCTGTTCAACTGTAACAGTGAAACATTTGGAGCATGGTAAATAATGATTTTGCGCAGGAAGGTCCTATATTGTGTTGCACAGCAAAAGTTATGCTTAATATTAAATAAGAGTAGAAGTAGAGAACAACGTGAAAGCAGAGGAATGCGAGAGGCCACAGTGGCAGACAGGAGCAATGTGATGAGGAAGACTGGTACAGGGAAGGAGGAAGAAGGATGAGAGGGATCCTCGTGTAATTGCTGAAGCGACATGGGGGCAGATTTAAGACCTCGGGCTTGTATTAAAGTGACCTCAGAGACTCGAGACACAACAGGCCTCTAAACACTTCTGGCTCCACTGTGGAATGAGCTTCCCATACCCACCTACCTGCTTCCCAAACACATTATCCTACGGGTTGCCAAGTTGGCTGACAAAGTCTATGTGTTATATCCTAGGATAGAGTATATCCTAATGTACAAATATCTTGCATGGATGCAATAGTAAAGTGTTGTAAGCCTTTGCTTCATGTGGTTTAAAATCATGATTTTAAATAGTGTAGTAATGAATGGAAAGAGCTGGTGGTACCTTCATTTTGATTTAAAAAAAAAGATTAAAATACACAACAATGAACTACAATTTCCCTTAATGACTGTCAATAAAATTAGTTTCTTATATGAATGGGCAAGACTGCATCGGATTCACAATTTATGGGAATTAAAGCTGTTTAGCTGTTGGTTCTGACTAAATGAGTTCTTTTATTTTATTTTGAAAAATGTCTCTAAAAATGATACAACATATATGAGAATTCTTTAGACTGTTTAGGGAAGTCATCAAATTCATTATAAAATGTTAAGAGGACTGTAAAGTTTTCTCAAACTTTGTAACAAAAACAATTTAAACATACCAAACCCGTGACATTCAGAGAGCATACAGTATATCAACATCTTGACACTCGTTGTTTGGCCTGACAAGCACACATGCACACAATGATCATTATGTAAAACAGCCTAACCTCTCTGACCCCCCTCTCAGGATGAAATCAGTGATAAGAAGTTTTGCAAAATCGTATCCATTTCTCTCTGGCATGCCATTAAGCAGAAGAATAAAGTTACCTGAATCCTAAATAATCAAGGAAAGTACACATATTTGCACTTTAGTACAGGATTTCAGCAAATGTTCTTAGCTAAAATCTACCACAACTGCCGGCATAATAATGCACACTGCCACTATTATTATCAAGTTACCTCAGTCATTGACAAATCAACATACATGAAAGTAAAAACACTTTACGTTAGACAAATTTGTTTATAGAAATGCTTTGTCTCAGTTATACTTTAATAAAGTGTGTGCTCTTGTTTTGCATACTTTTCTGTACTTATGTGTGTGTTTGCTACTGTGAGGTCCAGCAGAGGCTGACTGATTCCTACCTTAGTCTAACACCATAGTTAACACAGTTACTGTGGCTCCACAATGGGTGGAGTCGCCAGACAACATAACTGGGCCCCGCAGCCCACTGTAATTACTCTTATTGAAACTGTCACTCAACCGGCCGTCACAATCTGGTTGCAGGGAGACCCAGTGCACACATCGAGGAGAAGGTGCTAGGGGCAAGGCCCCAGAGCCGCTGGCCGTGTGGTGCTAAGAGCAGGTATCTGTTACTGCTTAAATAATTCCCTTGACAGTCCCTTTTGTTGTCAGCCATTCTTCCACTTACTAGCTTTCTCATCCCTTCTCTCTCAGCCCAGAGATGTGTTTTGACAAACTGATTGTTCACTGGCATGACGCGACGTAATGAGGGACATGTGTTTTCCAGGGAAAAGGGTAGAATATGAACATAACATCAAAGAAAGGAAAATCAGATCTCAGGCCGGACCTAAAACGTGGGGCAAAATATGACTTTAAAATCTGTATCTCAATGAAGATGTTTTCAATTGGAGGAAATGTAGAGCTCCAATATAAGGGCATGCCGGAGTATGGGTTTGATGGAATAACAAAGTCCACATGAAGTAAAACATGCAGTGTCAAACTACTGCCGCCTTAGAGAGTTTGATTGTTCCTCTTGAACTCACTCAAATGGTTTTCTTCAGTATTACTTCAGCTCAAAAATGTGCTTATTATTAGTCCATGTCAGAGAAAACAAAATGCTCTGTAATCTTCACTCAGAAATGCACACCATGCACACTCATATGAAACTGGCAAGCCTAAACACATACCCAGACCCTCTGTACTTAGTATTTTGATTTTCAGTTTCATTAATTGAAGTGAGTTACTTTTTCCCACAATGTCAACAACAGCAATTTTTGACATAATAAAGCAAAATGCAAGGAATAGTTCAGCTTTAGATCATATGAGCTTAATCTTAACAGAACAACAGAAAAGAATGTAGATAACGTCTCTTGCGGCACATTTCTCATTTAAAGAAGGAATTTTGAGGCGTCAGAGGGTAGCTTTGCAAGAATTAGAAATTTAATTAAAACCTAGGGCCAGCAAATTATCAGAAAGTTGTTGTTCACCTTTACTGCCAGTCATGATTAGCCCTGCAATCTTGTAATCTTTCCAGGCAGTCTTGGCCAGTGCTTGTAGCTTGCTTAGCTTAGTTTCCTGCAACACCAAAGGAACAAGTAAATAACCACAGCTGCCCTGACCTGATTTGCTGGCTACATAAAATGGTCTCATTTTGATAGATATTCATATAATGATCTTATTAATAGTCTCCTACACCTACAGGCCTGAAAAGTTTGCTAAAACATGGAAGTTAGCAAACTTTCAGTGACGTTAGTTGCTATTGGCAGTGCAAGCTAATGCTACATAGCCTCCTTACTTAAAGTTTAGAAGAAACAGTACTTAACCACTCAGACGTTTGTACTTCCTAACAGCAATTGAATGTCATACCAACTATGCTAACACTTTTTTGCCCATGGTACATTCCACAGGATTGAGAAGGGCTTACCTGATCCGAGGAGCATCTTTAAGAGACATCCGATGAATCCCTCAAATCAAGCAAAAGTAAGTAAAGTAAGAGAAAAGAAAACTAAAATTTATCGGAAAAAATGTATGAGGGTATCAGGGTTGAGAATTAAGTGCTACCAGCACACCAAACCTGTTTCCAAACTGTTTTCATAAGGAAAACACTGGATTAAAATGCTTAGCCTTGTCAATTAAAACAATGTATTTCTAGTTTGTAGATCTTAAATACATTCAGCTTTGTTCTATGTGTTTTTTTTGTACAGAATAACAGGCCAATAATACAGTAAGCCTAAACTACACTGAACTACTAATTTTCTCATAGTAGTTCAAAAATGAATTCTCAAACCACTAAAGCTGTCACACTTTTCAGATATTTTGTGGAATAACCTTTTTCTGCACACACAGATCCCATACATTAACTGTCCATTAGAGGAGTACATCATGGCAACATTTGTTCCCAAGCGCACAAAGCAACACAATTTAAACTCCCTGTTTAAGTTTGATTTAGCGGTACTCTCACCTCCCTGGTTCCTAGAAGTTGGTATGGTCTGGAATTAAAGCTTTGTCAGGTGCTAACTTTGTCTCTCTTAGTGTAGCAATGCCACTGTTAACTCTTTCTTTCAGTATTCTGCTCAGAGAGAAAGTGATGGCAAAGGATGCTGCAGGAAACAGATTTTTACAGAGGGACACAACCCTGCTGAGTAATGCAAGAGCTACGCAAGCGCAAATTCGCTGTTTATGGAGACTTCAATTCATTATATTATCCAAATTAACAATATCTCAGAGATTTTAAACAAATACACCACAGGACACAATGACATGTTGCATCGCGCATGAATGATTCAGGGTTCGTTCCCTGCCAGTGCGCTTGTACTGACTACTTATGGCTAAGCAAAGTGCTCGCATGCTGCTGAAGGCAGTAAAACAGCTTTTTTTACAAAAGCCGGAGGTATTTGTGGGCTTAATTACATTCATTTTACGCTTGGCATTTTGATGGTAGAACATTTAGCTTAGGAATTTTCATTCCCTTTGTACACCATTGTAATGAACACATACCCATAATTGTTTCTCACCCATAGGCACTAACTGAGCTTTTTAATTTTCCATCGCTCACTCAGTGGCTGTGCCAAGTTTTCTTCAGGTAATGCTGAAACTCTGACTCACAGGGGTGCAGGCTATGTGAGCAAAGCCAGATTTGAATGGAGCTAAATATATACCATATTCATAAATGCTTCCTGGGATTTGTTATACAAGCTGATGCTACTTAATGAACCTTTCAAGGCAGGCACAGATTTCCATGTTCTGTTTTTTTGCTGTTTGCAATTAGAATCGGTGTTTAATTATGTCTTCCTTGAAGAATTGTGCTTTGTGCAAGGAAGGCAATCACTCAAAGGTAAATTAAAGGCTAAGTACAAATCCTGAAACAGCCACATCCATCATAGCTGAGCTTTAATGGTGAAAATACAGTGTTGGTCTCATAATTATTGCTTTACTATTGTCACAAAAAGCAGCACTGAGTAATATAGCATGGAGCGCCTCTTTGGCACGAAAGAGGCCCTTTTACCTTGCTCTTCAGTGCTGAGTCACTCCATAACAACTCTGGATGGTTATCCACGACACCATAATCACTGCAGGATATCAGCGCTCAGCAATTACCAACAAATGTGTCATTAAAGAAAAAATTACAATAATTTTTTGGCACTAATGTTTTATTAATTTGTGACTGAGTTAGAACAGGTTATCTCAAAGCCTTTTTTTCATTAGATGTTAAAATTACTGCACCACAGATCTAAATATCATCCTCTGGGCTTATTTTTTTCCAGTTTGCTGCCGAATTTAGATCAGCCAATGAGGCATATTGGTATCCTTTTTTAATGCATTGCACTTTCCAGTGCTTTATATAAACCACTGCATGCTGTTGTGCCAGTTCTCCCCAAACTATCTATCAGTTTAACAGCTTAAGTGTAAAGTTAGTTGTGCATGGTCAGTTTTGGGTTTTTTTTAATGATTGACAGCAATGAATGTGTTTGGCATGTGAAGGACTCTGACGCTATACTGAATGCACTTGCCAAAACCGTGCAGGAAAAGCTGCATTTCTCAGGGTGAACACTGGGGAGAGCCCGTCTGCTCGCAGCACGCCTGCCTCTCTGTGCTCTCCCTTCTAGGTGCAACAGCAATCGCTCTGCTCCACGTTGCGGTTTCATCAGTTTGTTTTGACAAGAGTATTAACTTACAAAATCACACTTTATAAATGTGGGATCATTTGGAAATAAACACCTGCGGCGTCATGAGACAATTAATGGAACAGTAGCAGGGCAGGAGAAGATTTTGACAGATGTTCAAATCTGTTGCCTCATTATCAACTGTTGCATGAGAAAAGGTAAATAATTTAAAGGAACAAATGAGACACAAGCTATCCATCAGTCTTTTACTTTATTCACAGTCAGTCACTTTTTCTCTGTGTGGGTCTTTTTGGACAAAAAACCCAGAAAAAGCACCCCAAAAACAATCCACGCAGAGGCCACGCCAGAGAGCAAGACAAACTGTCTGCTGCATAATGAGCATCCCTTTTCTTATTTTACATGTGTGATCACCCGGTTTGGGTGGTCCTGCCATCATGCTCTCTATTTTAGGTGTACAAACATGAGAAATGTTGGAAAATCTAATCAAGATGCAAAGATAATGACTTGCTACATACATAAACACATGCTTTATGCTGCGGCCGTTCCCCCAAACAAATTTCAAGTCTACTTAAATCACATGGTCTTTCTGAGGCCCCCCCTGCGGGAAACAGCATTGTGATCAAGATTCACAGTGGATATCAAGATGGATTCAGAGTTTGTCTTCTCTTGACGAGCGGAAATGAATGACTTGTCAAAAGCACGCAAAAACAAAAAAGAAAAAAGCAAAGACAGAAGCCCTCAGTCAGGACGATGTACACACAGAATGCAAACCTGCACAAAAGTGTGTGTGCGTGTAATGTGTGTGTGTTTGTGTGCATGCAGGCATGGAAACCCTCACGCTGAAATCTGCAACAACTTTTTAGTTTGTGAGTCATCACCATGTGAAGAGTATGACAGATTGTTGAGAGACAGGGTGGTGCAAATACAACACTAATGACAATATAATGGCTCATTAGCTTATGATGTGGGTAGTATTGTGTGCATGCATGTGAGTGTGTGCGTGAGAGAGACGGAGACAGAAAGAAAGAGAGAGAGAGAGGAAGAAATGCCTGTAGTGTGAGTACGTTCCCAGGCTAACCTGACTAGGTGAGACTTTCTGGCACCAGCCTCTCAATGCAGCCCTGGGGGGGAATTGTACAGTGCTGCTGCCTGCAAACTGCGGTATGCACGCACACACACACACAGTCAAGAAAAGGCAGCAGCTGTTCAGAGTGCGCTTTCTTTCTTTCAGTTTATCATGTCTGTTTCACCGCAGCACCAGGCTGTAAAACCGAATACTGTATTTACATGCTGCAAATAAACGTTTCACATACTGCAAATAATGTACTACAGACATATAATACTTTTTAAGAACCTGGAGAGCTGCATCCTTATATTATGTTTATCCCCAATACCACAGTGTGATACACTCTGGTTAAAATGTAGCCTCCCGCTTGCCATAGTGATGGGTGAGTTTCGGGGTCAGGCCTCTTCATGTGTTTGACATTATTAGCAGAGCTACCATGTAATCCAGACCCAATCCTCAGGGCAATGAGACTTTATTGGGGGTAAAGGGTGATGGTTATGGAAGCTATTAGACAATAATGGAATAAACTCGCCCCCTTTAACTTATTTGGCCCCTGGAGGATTGTCTTTTTTTTTCCACTGAAGTCCCTTATCGCTCAGTATTTAGACAAAATTGATGACATACCGTAAAGAGTTTGGGGAGCTCTCATTTTAAAGCTAATCTCTGAGTCGGATAATCCTTGTTTGGAGTTATGATGCAAAGTTTGGTAATCTCAGAAAGTGCTTTCCCAGGGTGAGGGCCGGGGTGAAGGGAGCAGATATGATCAGTAACCAAACTAAGAGGATGTTGTACTTCAACTTTTTAATTTTCACTGCTGGTAGAAATGATTACCGCCCTATGCTTTGTATAATTATATTTGCTGCATGTTTGTGTTTGAATTCATGGGGAAAGTGGCGTGTGAGTCACTGCAAAGAGAAGACAGTGGATGTGTTTCTCAGTCAACCATCACTGTTGTAAATGCTTCTTTAGAGGGACGAAAACGCAACGCATTCCTGCTGAGCGCAGAGTCACATCACAAGTACTTGGTTATGATGAGTCCTCTGTCTCACTGTATAGCCGTGTTATTATCCATCATTAGTGTCTATTACGCACAAAGTTGTTGCACTGATCATTGTCTTTGAAGAAACCATAATTACAGGGGAATCTGCCAAAAAAAGTTTAAAGATGTCTGAGACAATATGAGGTGATTAAGACAAGTTATGTCAAGGTTGTATCCTATTACTCATTTCCTACATTTATGAGTTACAAAAAAAAATGCAAAAATCTTAGGTTTCATTGTGCCCGTGTGTTTCTCACCAGTCATTCATTGAAGAAAACAGGCGAGTAGAAGCGTACCTGTTTGGGTCCCGGAGAGCCGGTGGTGGGTCGTTTGACTCTGTGAGAATGTGACGCGGAGGCTAAGCTCCCTGGGACGTGTTTTTCTTTCTCCATGTTTGGACACACAGCAGACAAGTGGAGGTTAGCACAACACTGCGCTAGGAGCAAAAAGACTTATTCGACAAGTAATTAGGAGCAGGGTCAAGTTGAGAGAACTAAGCCCTGTAATTCCCCTTCAGTGCCACGGGTGAGGTCACTCACTGGAGATCCTTTACCTCCCGAGAAGTTCCTCATACAGCCTTAGAAAAGAAAGACAGTCAGAGAAGAAGGATTCAAGGACATGGATCAGTGGAAAACAAAAACCTGTAAATGGCAAAAAAATATTTAACAGTGGCTGTAGCACGCTGTGTCGGTCTGATGCATTTTTTCCTTTACTTTGAAATCTCCTTTTGTAATGTTTTCAAAAGGAATTCACAGATGGGTGATTCAGAAGAGTTTTAATGCACTTTGGCACTGATTGTGCAAGTTTCTTGAGCTTTACTGGAGTGCTGGAACATCCAAAAGATACTCTTCTTTGTTTTGATGATGGTGGTGGAGAGCACTGTCTAACACGATCAATCTAAAGTCTCCCGTAGCATGTGTTCAGTTGGGCTGAAGGCTGATGAGCACGAGGGCTGTAGCATATCATCTTCAGGCTCCAGAGGACAACACTCCCACCGGGAGAGAAATGTTTCATCACAGGATAAATGTATATCGCAGTTTTACACATGCAGTAATTTTTTTTAAGGAGACAAATGGATTGAAACCATGCCTGCAAAATTCCAGACACAGTATAACACAATTTCCCACTGCAGGGGTCATGGGTTCGGCATTTTTCCCTTCAATTTGTCACCCATGTAAATGATACACAACAATTAATAAAAGCTTAATATGATTAATGTCAGAGCTGTTTTTGCAAGTAGGTTTAATGTAAATGTCAAAAAGACACTCATGATGTGATCGTATTTGTTTTAGTCTGAGGTCAATCAATTAAATATTGCATTTAAATCTTTTCAAACAAACACACACACACACACACACACACACACACACACACACACACACACACACACGTGCAAGTACATTTGAGGCAATTGGTCGTTACTTGCACGTCTTGCACAACAGCGTTTCCAGTTTATGCCTCTTTTAAAAACACTTTTTAAACATTACTACATATCAGTGTCATGCAAATAAATATTAGATTTACTCCAGTGTATGTTGCTGTCATGATTAGTCAATTTGAAGACTTGGCTGTTATGTACAAATTTGGATAAAATTGATAAAAATAGACATGCTCTCAAAAGTTGTCAGCAAAACCCTGACAGAAATAAAATGCTGCACAAAAATAACAGCACCATACGTATGTAAAACATCTGAGAATAGTACATTCTATTATATGATAAGAGCGTGTCTGTATTTTTCTTAAGTAAAGCTGTAAATTTGTATTGTCACATTATGGTTCTTTTACTGTAAACAATAACCAAGACGGGGATACAACGACAAAGCATTAACTGATAAAACATTTCTAATCTCTTTCTTTCATCGACTGCAGTGTGTGAAAGACACACAGTCATCTCCTTACTTGCACTTCTGTTTAAAGGTGCACTTTAAATTGCCTGGCGATGAAAAATCCTATTTACATTTTTGGGTAAGCGCTCCTTTTGATGGTGGCACTGCAGAATGCACAGTCTGTCTTTAAGCCCGATGTGTCCGTGTGAGCCTTGGCAAGAAAACACCCAAGATGTTTTCATAGCCACAGTGAGCCTGTGCTATTAACTTTCAGTCCACTTTTCATGTGGTGGAATCCTTAGGCGCACCTCAAAACCCGCAACACGTTCGTAAATCAGTCGCTCAGCACAGATGGAGCAATAATTATTCTGTTTTGAAGCGGCATGAAAAAACAAAATACTGCAAAATGTAAAAAAAAAGAAAAACTTTCTCCTAGCTGACTTTCAATTTAAATAAGTTGCACTGTGATGTTGAATCTTTTATTTCTTCCTCTCTCCGCCTTCTCTTCTCTAAATATTGTTTTGTTGAGTGCTGCATTTAAGTATCATTTTCAGACCAACTTTAATCTTCTGAGTTATTTTGCTAACTCTTATGGCTGCGTTTCAAAAGCCTTTTTGCCTGTTTAGACAAATCTTTTGAGGGCTGCTTCATGCACTCAATGGAAAATTAAATAATATCATTTAGGAATGATGTGACCGTCATTTTAAGTTATTATTGTTTATGTCTAAAATCAATACTTGAAGATTTTTACAGTGTGAAGAGAATGTGGAAGTCAGTATGTTATGCCGTGTGTGTTGTGAAGGAATGAATGGGAAATCAGGGCTACATGTTAGCGAGCACTGGCCTCTGTATTTGGACATGTCTGCATGTTGTTTGGTGTCTTCACTTGCCTGTGGTGGCACAAGATGTTACGGAAGGCCGGATCAGCCATCTCGCCACGGATTAGAGCGGAGGCTCTGCGAGGACATGGGGCCTTCATTAGAAAAATGAGAAATGGCCCTCTTTCTCATAAAGAGCCATTAGCGCTTATTGATGATACTAATGTGTGTGTTTAAAGTAAATTAGAAGGGGAGAAGCCGTGCTTTAGGGGAGCCGGTGATGAAAGGTTTGCATCAATGTACATGGTGGATGGACTCCTGTTTTTCATTTGAAGCGACCGCTTCCCCTCAGCTCAATGCAGCAGACCGCAAACACACACAAGCACACATACAGTATACCTGCTCAGATATGTGCTGTGCATGACACACTTTCTCTCTCTCTCATGTGCACACACAAACACACACCACTCCTCCCTCACAGCAGCCTACACATGTAAGTCATATACTAACCAGAGTAGGCCTGGCGCCTGGGGAGAGCAGCCTGGAATTGCCCCTAAGAAACCAAATCCACTTTATCAAACTGCCAGATGTCACTACCAATCCTCTTCCACTGGACGCTGCTTTCACCAGGCAGGAGCACGGAGACGTGACGCCTGCTGGAGCCGGTGTGGTGACAAGGACACAGACCTAAAGGAAGGGCGTAGTCGTTACCTGTAACCTTTGTATTAGTACACTTTCCAAAGTTATTAACACAAAAATTATTTTGTTCCTGACTACTCTGAAAACACAGCATTCAGAGTATACTTAATTCATAAGCAATTATGCAAAAAGCGTGACACATTTAGCCAGTGTTGTTGATGAATTTATTTGGCTGTTTTACTCTAAAAAGGCTTGATCAGGGTATGAATAGGGTAACAAAAATATTGAAAGTTGGATTTCCCCCCCCATGGAACACACTTTATTTGTATTGCCTCAGTAAAAACACAAAAAACAAGTAAATAAAAAGCAAATACATTAAGAGAATCCACTCTAACCACAGCATAACAGTTTCTTTCCTTCCTTCCAAATAATTTTCCAGCACAGATTATAAGTATATGTTTTGCATAAATGCAGGAACATTAAATACTTATTTCTGTCAAATCAAGGAAAATCATTTTCCTAACCAAAATGCCATTTTAGTTCACCCGTTCCCACGACTGGATGTGTTCCATGCACCGCTGGGATGTTGCCGTTGTAAATAAGGCATGCACAAAAATTAACTTTCCAAAATGGTAAATGATTCTTCATAACAACAGCCTCATGGTTACCAGAGATGCCAAGCTAAGCAAGTACTTTTCAAAGTCCAGCAGCTCCCTAAACATCTCAAGTGCCCACTCAGATTGAACAGGAAGTGAGCGGTAATTTGCCGTGAGCTCTGTCCAGCTTCAAAACACCCAGACGCTGCGCCGTCCAATTAGAGCGGAGTCGCGTGGTTACAGAGACACAGAGCCAGTGGGTCACAGAGTTGAAACGGATTCCTACTGTCCCCAGATAGTTGCTGATTGAGGCCCTGGTAATCTGCATGCTGAAATCACTCTTTCCCCATTGTCATTTGTTGAGTTGTGAGCTTGTATGCATGTGTTTCACATACAGTAAATGAGCCGGCCTCATGAATCTCAACAATCAACTGCAAATGGGACAGCCAGAGAGAACGGCGAATATCTTTTGAAAACAAAATACAGTATTACGGGTGCTTTGAGGAATGGAAATGGGAAATGGAGGCATGCAACGCGAACAATATGGTTTGAATCAAGTCACCCTCATTTTACCGTCATGTAACTAATTACATTTCTTGCTTTTCCATTCTGAAAATGGATGTTGTCTTCAATGGGGGAGAGACATTTTAACGCATTTCCATGCCATAATTAATTAGTTCCACTTAATAGCTTGGAAAAAGCCCCTGATTGTACAAACAACATGCTATCGCTTCCCCATCATATCCAGACACAATCAATTACAGATTGGTCTTTACAGAAGAATTCTTCTGTGTGGGGGTAAAAATCCAGTTTTATTTCAAAATGTTGAATCTATTATAGTAGAGACAAATCATTTTATCGATATTTTCTTCATTTAATCTTGATCTACTGCCATAATTTGACAAAAAAAGCCTTTCTTTAATTGCACTTTGAAAGGAGTGAAATGAGGTGATTTCAGAGCAAAGTCTTCTAGATTAAATTCAAGATTCATGTTTCCTCTTCGTATATTAAGAGGATATCGCAAATGTGCAGAAAGGACACCAAAGTTTGTCTATGCTTGCTTATATCCTTTTTTTTTTATAGGAAATGCATTTGCTTTCTTGTTGAGGGTTTAAAAAATTAATAGCATTCTCAGCATTTCTGCAATGTAAAGAAAAAGCTGCTAGCCATTAATTAGTGTAAATGATGTAAACAGGGAACAGCTACTAATTTATAATAAATATTCCACTGCAGAAGGTGGTGTTCAGAAAGGCTTCGGATGGTGATGTTTGGTTTGGTAACAAACCCATTTTTACACATGTACTGCAGGACTGAACATTGTGCTCAGCTGAGTGCCATGTGAGAAAACAAATGTCCAAATGGTCTGTTCAGTCATTCAGTGGTGTTTGAGCTGCCAGTTCTCTAGTTTCTGCAAAGTCCAGTTGAGCCTAACTAAGAATAGAGCAGGTAACTGAATTATTTTCCTTAGTGAGACAGAAAAGTATCCCGCAACAGAAGAGAATCCTAAAAATGCCCGTGAGGATAAAATAGTCTGTGATGTAATCCCACAAGGTGATTTTTAGGGCATCTTTTCTAATATGCAGTGAACAAATCACTTATTGGGTGAGTAAATTAACTTTAGTGGTGCTAGTCAGGTTTGTCTAGCTATGTCCCTTTTGTTTCCTGTCTTTGTCCTAAGCTAAACTAAGTGTTTTTGCTGAATGTAGGTTCACTTTACACACACACATACAAGTCTATCCGGACGACAGCAACAACAGTGAACATATGCAATTTTCCCATCATTCACAGGAAGTGGTTTTTCTCAACCATCACCATTCCCAAGTTGCCATGGGTAACGTGGTGTTTCCTTACCACCTCTTCGCCATTTTCATCCTTATCCCCCCTTTTTTCTCCCTTGTTTGTTTGTTTCCCTGATGTTTTTATTTAAGGCATCAAACGATACCCCCCGCCCGCTCCCTCCCTCACGTCGTCTGCCCACCGCCCCACCCCCCCCGAAGGCCCAGAGCAGTCAGGATGATTTGTAAACTTCAAAAGACTAAGAGCCCCAGCCTGGTCTCCACTGCTCATTTAGGTAATTCAATAAGCCAGGGGGGACAGGCTCTGCAACGCACCGCTTCCCCCTCCTGCTCTCTGCGCCCTCGCTCTTCCGAATGAAGCCTCTGTGGACTATCTGCAACACATGTCAGTCTGTGGCGGAGGGAGCTTCCGCTAAGCAAGTAACTGGTATTAGGAGCTGCTGCATGTTGACATTTTGAGCTTCAAAATGACATTAATGTGATTTTATATTAGTGGTTAGTTAGATGAAATAAAGGTATGTTTAATTTTGTTTTATTTTTCAGTGTGTCTAATAATTGTTAAAAATATGTTTAGCTGTTTCCTTAAATCAGAAATTTTCCCTCTAATTCAAAATGAAGAGCCGCGATTGGCCTGTGGTTTTACTTTTTTCAACATTATTCCAAATTCATTTATAATGTGAATTTAGGCCTTTGTAGCTAAACCTGATATTAATGTCTGTTTTTGATCTCTGAAAAAGACAGTGGTTCAACCACCACTGACTCCCTGGAGAAATCTTCTTTGCAGCTGTCACATTGTTACCTCTTTATGATAAACACTTCATCAGGCAGGTCACTGTATTCAAGTGACAGCTCATCTATTCACCTGTCTATCAGTGTTTGTTCTCCAGTTGGCATGATTCCCCCCCCCCCCCCCCCCCCCCGATAAACAGAGCCAACCAATATAACCCGCCCAATAGAATTATGACTTATTATCTTGCATAAATAGGTTGTTGATTTTCTTTACTCATTTCAGGTATTACCAACAAAATAGTTGCATGTTTAATCATCTGTGAATTTACCCAGATTTATTTATTTTTTATTTATTTAGACAGAGCTCTTGACCCCCTCAATGTTCAGCACAAAGTTACGCCAATGGATGGGGGTGACAGAGTGGCAGAGGTGGATGTGGGAGGGGAGGGGGTGCGTAACGATATCCGCCTTCCTTCCAGCTTGTCGAGACAGAGGTGGCGGCAGGTCTAAGTAGGCATCGCCACAATGGCCCAGACCAATAAATAGTGGAAGAGCATAAATCTCTATCTTTATCAAAACCACACAGAGACATTTGTGGCCACTCCCAACTGTGGTTGCCTATACCACCAAATCTGCATCTGATAACCCCCCTCCTGTACCCCACTGCTTCACATCAGACACATTTAATAATGCCACACAAAACCTGGTGGGAAAGTAAAAGGCTGCTTATGCTGGCGTAGCCTCAAGGAAACCTTAACAGTGCACAACTTGTTACTGATGTCGAAACATAAATCACAGTGTTTTTATACTCCCACGAATCTCTTACATTGTAAATAGCATTTAAGAAAAACAAAGTAAGGCGATGCCTGCAGAGACATTGCCTTGTGTGTCTACTTATCTCTTCAGGTCTGCAAAATGATTTTTTTCTCATTTTTTCAAAGAGAAAAAAGTGCAAAGGCGGTAGAAAATGTGAAAAAAAATGGGTCAATACTGCTGTGAGCGGTACTGACCCATAAAAGCAGCGAAAAGGAGAAGCAGAGGTTTCTGTTCCCCAGGCCTGCAGTGTCTCTCTCTTGCTCTCTCTTTCACTGCCTGAGCCCACCCCTAAGGAGGCAGTAAATGGTCCATTTTATCTCTTTTCTGTCAACCATGACTCCAAGAGCATGAGATAGTAATCTTGAGGGGGGGGGGGGAGTAAAAACAATTTAATTGCCCCTGCAATTTTTTTTTTTTACAGTCATCCAAAACTTTTCAAAGCAAACTATGATTGGGATGAAATTGCTGAGCCTCTTCCGCAGGAAGGAAAAGCTGACTAATCACCTCGTCATTAATGCTCAGGCTCATCAGGATCGTGCCGCCTGCTGGCACTGCCCACATGGCCACGCCGACTGCTGCTGTCAGAGCGGGCTCGGGGGATGATTTGCTCTGAAGTAAAAACAGCTCACAGAGAGTATTTGGATTGTGCTGTTCAAATATTTGTTGCACCCTGACACAGCTGCCACCATCCAGAGCTGGCGAGGCAGAGACTGCCTGTAATTCATTTAATTATCAGTAATTGCCCAACTGGTTGTGTGTATGCTGTGTAGTAGTGAGGGGGGGGGCAGGGTCTAAGTTAATGATGTGTTTCCATCTTAATTAATGCTGTGGTCCAGTCTGGTTAAAGTGCAGCCATACAAGCACATGCAGATGTAATTTTGTGGAGACTGGCAGAGATTGACGCTCAGGGTGGCGGTCTAACGTGACATGAAACGTATGAAAGGAAGCAAGCCAGTTTTTCTCACACGTCGCCAAACATCTGAAGCAGACCTTGAGAACAATTGGATAAGCTTGTGAATTACAGCAAAATCAAGGTGTGTATGGGCCATTTGCATCCACGAGAGCGCCTGCGTATTATGTGTAGGAGAGCAAGGGTGATGGTTGTGCTAAGAGCGGGGGGGGGGGGGGGGGGGGCTATCAAAAGTCTTAAGCTCTCGCCTGTAAATGTCATGTTTGGTCGAAGATTTCCGTTTTTGCCTTCTAATTGGTGTTGGGGGATTTTGGTTTTTAAGAGGGGAGGGTAACAGAAAAAAAAAAGAAAAAAGCAAGTGAGGATAGTTGAGCGGTGCGGGTGCAGGGGGGAGGCTGGGCTGCTGCTGTAGCCTACAAAACTGCAGAGTTGCACTGAACCCAAACTGGGTTCTAATGGTTCCTACTCCGGGAGAGCATGGCTCGGGTCATTAAGACAGGAAAATGGGGTCGCGCTAGGAAAATAATCCCCCTGCTTTTATTTGACAGCACAAGAAAAATATTGTGTCAACACATAAAGGAGGTTACTGGTGATCATAAACTACATTCACTGTTCGAGACTTGAGTGGGAGGTGTTGCTGGATCGACAACTTCAGTGTATAAGTTGTTGAAGTTGTGGCAGGTTTTGCTGAAGGTGTGATCTTGTATTCATCTTGAGCGCGTAGGTAAAAATAAAACAGAAGGCCTTTTTTGGGGGCTAAACAGAGCTACTCCTTTGATGGAGCTTCGGAGGAGACAGCGAACTGTTGTCATCACTCGTGCTTATAAATCTAAAAGCATTTCTCTTTCACACACCCCATGTTTCATCTGCAGCCCTCCAACACCCCCCGTCCCACCCCACCTCACCGGTCTCGGTCTCGACAGCGAGTGGGTTACTCTACTGTTTACAATATTTCAAATTCCCTCTCAAGTGTTTGCCTTGGCAGGTTGTCCGGCCTTTTCCCTAGCAATTACAGGCTTGCGGGGTTTCTCAAATGGGGCTTTTGAAGAAATAACACTTTTCTCCCCGAGCTCGAGGGAAAAAATGGAGACATTTGGCCAGCAGCTCATACAGTCAATCACACAGACCAAGCTCGAGCTCTGTCTGACGCACTTGGCTACTAAAATGTCCTCATACCTTGTGTGAGTGGAGACATACAGACGCGCACACATGCCTTTTGATGCTCAGTTTAGAGTCAGTCAGAAGCTCTGTGTGACAAATGAGCTGTTATGGAATGAGAAGATTTGATGCAAAAGCTGGGAATTGTTGTAATTTAGGGACTTTGGTCAAATTATCAGGGAGAGGGAAGACGGGGAGAGTGCTGTAATCTTTCCTTTTGCTGAAGGGAGAGAAGTTTAGCTTTTTTGAGAAAGCAAAAATAGCGCTTTATGTTCTGATTGTGCTGAATCCTTTCTTTGATACTTTACACCCAAGTATTATATGAAATTTGAAGAAGCATGATAGCTACTCCTAAATTAGACTTTCTGTTATGTGCCTATAGTTCCCTTTTTGGTTTTCAAGTAAGTTTGTAACTTTGTAATGGTGAGCATGTACTGGCCAGTTCTATCTTAAAAATAAATGAAAACACAATCTGTTAATTTAAAAAGACATCACAAATTTACTTGAATAACATTTGATTGATATTGGTTTTGGTCTGTTTTATGGCACATGGAGAAATGAAAGCGTGGAGGAGACTTTACTATAAAAACTTAAATTATGATGCATTGATCCTTAGTAAGGATCAGGTAAGGAGAAACAGGGTAGTATAACAAATAACATCAATGCTGGATGTGAGACATACTTTTGGGTTATCTTACTATAATTTTGTCAAGTCTTCAGATTAATCTGTGCACAACTAGACATGCAGTACTGTGAACGGAGTCTGGATCTACCCCTCATTTCTTTATATATTGCTTGTATTTTAAAGTGGTCTTGGTCAGGCGTTCTGAAGGTCTTTTAAAGTTTTTCTTTGGTGGCTTTCTCACTCATTTTCAGCCCAGTCCTTGTAACTGACCATTTTCAATGGAAGTTATTTGTTTTTTAAGCCATTAAAACTGACCTGTGACACATTCAAGCATAAAAAGGCACATAACTCAAGGGATGAACCGTGTAACAGACAACTTAGCAAAGAACTTTAATTTAAATTGCATCTTAAGGCACTTTGTTATGAGCAGCCTTTGTTCCCATTTCTTTAGATGAATCTATGAAAAAATACCAAATATACAATTTTACATGTTTAAAATAATTTTTTTTGCTCCAACAAGGTGCTTGTCAAAGAGTTATTAGCCAAAAAGCTGGCATATGCTGGCATGGTGTGCAGCAGGAAATTTGCAGGTAAAAGAAGTGGATGGCTTATAAACCTACAGCAGATGACGGTATCGGAAAGTCACTAAGAAACAAGGGGAAATAAATCAAGCAAAGACCATCACAGGACCTGAGAGAGAGCTGTTTCTTTAGCTGATCCATCTACTGTTCATTGAAGCCTCATCAGGAATTGCAGCTGTCAAGAAGCTATTTTTAAAGGAAAGAAAACAGGGAGAAAAGGCCAAATTACACAAGAACTTCAGTGTGTGGCAACAGGTCTGATAAAGCGATGAATCTACATTTGAACATTTTTGGTTCAAATGGTTGTCTTTATTTAGGCTGGGTGTCAGGAGAATGCCCTTCAAGAAGTCAGAAAACTAATCTTGAAGTTTACTTCAAATTATATCAAACTCATTCCAAATACCAAGTTTATTTGATTTGTACAAACTCTGTTTTTTTGTCATATATATTCTATTTGTATGTGTGTTTGTGCATATTTTAGTGCACCTATTCCAGGGCTGTCTCAAGACAACATTGATATAAACAAACCATACTCTAGAGCTGGCAGTTGAGCAGATGATAGATGTTGAAGCGCTCCAGGTTTTAAACTGAGGTGTCATGTGTGAAACTGAGAATGACAGTGAAACAAAGAGGCCAGACGAAGACAAACATGAAGAAACAAATATAAAAACAGACAGAAAGGATTTGTTTTTGTGTGACTGTACAAATGCCGATGAGAGCACATCACAGAGCATTTTAAGGACCTTTTAAGGACTAAGTCATTGCCACATCACGTTCTGGTAATTACAATAAATGTAATTGCGCAATTGCTCTGCTAAACTTTCTCTGTGACGATTATGATGCCGGGTTCAGATGAAAGGCCCAATAACATCAACATAGTTGGCCTTGCATTGTCAGAGGGTAGGAAGGGGGTGAGTTCCGTACCCTGAGGCAAAGAATCTCTCCTCCCTCTAGTCCTCCCCCTCCCCTCACCCTTCCACCCACACAAGGGAGTTAAAAATCCCATTTACTCTGACTGGAGCCAGGAGTTGGCTTGAAAAGGCCGGGGACAAAAAGCGATTTTCCACGGAACAAAACCATTACAATGGTCCTGCTTTGATCTGCCCCCCTCCCTCTTCTCCAGTCTAACCAATGCCAATTGAACTTTGTCACCATGCAACTGTCATCTGCGAGGGGAAAGCCCTTACACTCTGAATGAAGCAGTCCACAGCAATTTACTCCAGACAGCGCTTTGAAGTGTCAGAGAGAAGTCCAGCTTCTAAACTGCACTGCTTGGGCCGATCACCCTCTCAACTCTCCTTCCCTCGTTTTCTTCCTTTCTCTTGCCAAACTCAAACGGCCAGCAGGATTGCATGGACAGTCCAGCAGGGCAGCGAGTGAAGAGAGAGAACATTAAATGTCCAGCATCCTTGCTTTCTCCCTCTTTCCCTCCCTCCCTCCCTCCCGTCTAAGTAACAGAGGCATGCAGCGCTGGCATGTGGATAATCAGCCATGGGGCCCCGCGACATCAAAAGCTTGGAGAGCCCCTAAGAATACAAATGTGAGGCCTAATGGTACACTTCATTAATGTCCTCCCCATCAAAGGCCACTTTACTGACTTGGGAGATTGACTAATTTACACATTGTGGGAAATTGCTCCCAGCCATGCGTAAAACTGCCAAGCATTTATATAGAGAGACTAAGAGAGGAAGGTGGGGGGGAGGTAAGTGGAAGGGACAGCCTCTGTTCTCTTCTCAAAGTGCTTTCTTTAACTGTTGGAAGTGGCTGAAGGCCAAGCCACATCATCACACATACAAACACTAGGGAGTGCACGTCTTGTGTCTCATAAGGATTATTACTTCAGGCATTTCAATATGCAATATCGCTTTCCCTCCCTCTCTCATATAATCTCATCCTCTCTTCTTTCGGAAGAGAGCCGAACTTTTTTAAATGTTCATCTTCTTTGGAGGTGTTTCACATTTTTTGTGGGAATATGATGAGAAGATTGGTGTTTTTTTTTATCTTTTAAGTGTGTGGTAGAGAGAGACCAAGACAAGAGCGGGAGCAGGGGGGAGCTAGCTATGCTAAGTTAAACAACTCCACAGACTTGATTTGCAAAAATGTTGATTGAATACTGCAGCTATTCCTTAAAAGAAAATTCTGCAGCACACATGATAGCAATCGGTGTGAACATAAGTGGGCTTTGTACATCAAAGCTTCAGGAGTCACATTCACTGATGATGGGCCCAACAATTTACATTCAAAGCAAATGTTTATTGGCAGTTCAGGCCAGTGTACCTGGCACCAAAGCAAGGGTGAAGAGGTCACTAGCCATGTGATTTGTTTGCACACTATTAAACAGAAAGCCCAATAAGCAAAGGGATGTCCAAGCAACCATCATGTGTCAATCTCTGCACATTTATATCTCCACACAGCAACCGCAAAAGCGAGGTAGCAATAAGTGAAGCATATTTTTGGGCAATGTGCATATGTACATGTGTTGAAGAAAACAATTGTTGTCCGTCATGGAACGTCACTGAATAAAAAGTGTTAACCAGTAAAGTTTATTGCTCTTCGTAAACATTGTCCTCAGCTTTGAACAGAATCTCTGACGCTGACCTGATTTTTTTCCCTGTTGGACAAAAAGTTTCCAAAAAATGTTAAATTGATCCTTCAGCTAATCCCAAGCAATTGTTCTCGTTGCACAAACAAGTTCATATACAGTTTTCATTTTTCACAGTCACACAAAACTTCTGCATTTGCACACACACACACATACAGTCATATTACTGTCATCACCAGTTATTACAGGCTGGAGCGGCACGGTTTTACAACCGTGTTAACCATGCTGTGGGGACTTAAGTGACAGCTTGAGATATTTTTTGTTTCTGAGGTACGTACACGTTAGTATGAGCATTCATTTTATGTGCCTGCGTGTCTGTGTGTGTGTGTTTGGGGGTCTGGTGGGAGTTAACGCCTGCGTTGGGCCCTGACACCTGCATTACACAGCAAGTCTTTCAGCAGGCAAATTAGATGGCTCTAATTTGTCTTCATGAAACAGTGTAGCGCGCCTCAGACACTGATGCCAAATGGAGCCCGACTGTAGCATTGAGGAGAATGTTAAAAGTGTGTTGAATGTTGGTATATGTAAGCACAGCCTTGACATAAGTAAATACACTGGCCTGGGTGGAACACCTGTTTATGTTGGAGGCTGGAGGAGCTGACAGACATTATAAAGGAGTTTTCAATGTTTTCCACGTAGCCAGAAAGTAGCAATGAAACTTTTTCAAGGAGCTGAACTGGCAAAAGTGCTGTGCCACTGGACTGGGGTTTGCTGGCAGGAAGGGAAAGCCTAATGTGTCTCATTTGCAATCTGGACAGAGTTTTGTGGTTGGCCCAGTCTGCAGTAGTACACACTTCAGTCACTGGCTGGTCAACAGAGACGATTTGAATATTGTGACTAATTCGGCCAATTAAACTGTCACTGGCCTTTTTTTGAATGGGCCTTTTTCACAAGCTGCTCATCCATAATGCTGTCCTCTGTTAGCCTGGCTTTGACTTAACTCTCTCCATTCACAGTGAAGTGGTGCAATGAGCTAGATCATAGAGTATGTAAAAGCATAGCCAGAGGCACTACTGGGCCAAACCACAGATGAGGAGGGGGGGGGGGATCTTTACAAGTTGAACAATGAGGTCAGTATAAACAGTTTGGGACACTGTTATTTGGCTGCTTTCAAATGAGACGTGGTCAGAGCGATCAAAATGAAATTTACTGCAATGATATGGAAATATAAAATGCAATTTAAAACTCTGACATTCAAGCACAATATCTGTACTTCTTTTTAGTGCCTATTATAAAAAGTATATGTATAATATATGTGCAATTTTTTCTACTCATTTCACTTCAAAAGAATTAATTATGTACTGATGTATACACACAGAGAGAATGGATCAAATACTTTTGGTGGAAGACAAACTTTCTCTTGAGTTATTTCCATGAGTAATTAAAAACAGACTTATTAATAGTCTAATTGGTACCTGGAACAGGCAGGGCTCCTTTTAAATTGAAAGTCAAGTCATAGATACTGTTGTGTCAGAAAAAGCAACCATTGAAATGCAGTTAGACAGAAGCCAACTCCCTTGTCCCAAAGAAGAGTTTGGGAAGCAAAGAATTTCTCTCTGTTCTTACCGTCGATGTTTCAGACTGATAGGATTTGAAATTAAAGTGAAACTGCACCAGTCAAATTTGGCATATATGTTCTTTTTACAGGCTCCGACCCATAGGCCTAAATACATTTATTTTTGTGCTTGACTTACATTGTAAACCTGCCCATATAGTTGTTACCGAAGTGCACTAAACTGCTTCCAGTCTGGCTGCTACTTTTCATTCCATCCCATTCTGACTATGACAAATGCTGGATCTGCTCCAGTGTGTTAAAATGCTAAAAAATGAACCAGGACACTAGAGGCAGTCTAGAGGTGCACAAGGGGACAACTTTGAAGAGGTTGTTGGAGACATTTAAATCAGGTATGGGTTTTAGTTTTTTCACAGTGAACGTGTGGAACTTTTTCATCCCACTTTGCATTATTCTATCTATTCAAATCTATCTGTTTAAAGCCCAGACTTCTCAGTTCTGTGGTAACAGCACACGCCTCATAATGTGACCTTGAAAAACTAGTTGCATTGTTGGCTCTACAAACTGCAATTAAAGTCTACAATACCCGTCTGCAATAAAAATATTCTATTAGCCAAAACAAACAAACAGCATACATGTTGTTAAGCACAAACTGGAAATCATGAGCAAGAACAAATTAATGAAGGCAGATAATGGCAGGGAAGTTAGCACATGTTGAGTCACTTAAAAGTAACACTGGTCTGTGCACAACTTACCTAACACAAAAAAACAAACAGGCAACTTGTGATTAACCAATGAAGACATTTTGGGAGACTGAGGGGAGACTTGAGATCAATAGACTGGAGTCAGGTCTTGTGAACCTCAAAGGCAGCGTTTGAATTCACCTTTTGTTCGTCCCTAAATGAGACGCTGGGGAGACTGTGCCAATCTGGTCGGCAGATCTCAAAGAGAGGGAGAGCCACACTTGGATTTAAGTAATACGGTGTTCCTTGTTGAACAAATTCACCATTGTGACTCGTTAGCCTGATACTATCCACATACCTGCTTTTGGGGAATGCATGTGAAAAGGTGGTCTGGAGTCTCTGCCAAGAGGAGGGATGGAGTGGTGAAGGAAGAGGAGGGGCTCTACTTAATGGGTCACAAATTCACATTGAGAGGAGCTACATCTGCATTTTATCAACAGGGCCCAGATAGTGTTACAGGGGACGATTGTCTGCAGATTGGCCATTGGGCCTTTTAAAGTGGTAAATTGTTGAGCAAAAGCAGAACTGCACACAGGATGACGTCGCACGGCGCTGCCTGCCACTCACAGTTGATATCAGGCTAACAGCATTTAAAAAGAAAAAGAAGAAGAAAAAAAGACCTGATGGCTTTTGGAAAGATATTCTACATATTTTGCTGCCATTGGAAAGGCCCCGTGTGTTTGTGTGCGAGCAAGTTTATTCCGTAACTTGCACGTAGGCATCGGAGCCACTTGCATTCAGACCATTTCACCAGTTTCCAGTTGTTAGCTCGAGCCAACTCGTTTTTATTTACTCTACCGAAGATCAAACACATCAGTGGTAATTTGGCAGAAAGCCCTTATCTGCTCAGACATTGTCTCTTCCCATGGCTGACCCAGAACATCCTCTGACACATCTTCTCCACGGGGAGCTGTGGACGTGGGGGCTAGCGTGGTCTGACAGCAAAACAAGTCCCGCGAGGCATCAGAGTCCCTGCAGGGACCTCTTGTCTCTTCCCTCTGCTTCATTACCATCTTCCCCCTTCTTTCTCCCCTTTCATCTGCAGTCTATCGCTGGCTCTAATCCGGGAATATGCTGAATAGGGGTGGGAGGCTACAGACAGAGCGGGAGCGGATGTGGGAAAAGGCAGTATAAACATTACAAAGAAAGGGGGATTTTCATTTCAGTTTTAAAGTCCTTTTTTTTTTAAACGATAAAACGGGCACAAAAATGGAGAAAAGGGCAAATCTTGAGTGTGGGATGCAAGAGTTCGTTTCTGCGTCATGGCTCAGGTGGTTTTTCTACAACAAAGTGATTCATTTTTTCTGTTCCTATTTAGCGTTCTCTGCCAGCGGCAGGGTCAACTGGAAACTGGATTTCATCATATACAAAACATGGAATTTAACATGACAGGCCAATAGTATGTTAGTGGAACAAATGAAGTGCACAAATAGAAAATTTATAAACAGGGATAAAAGCATGAAGGGAACAATGTATCACATCAGGCACATGCACTTTAGTGTGGACGCTATGCCGAGTTCAATTTTCAGCTTTCTGATGCTTATTTATTGCTCATTGTTACTTGTGCACTTGCATAAAAACTTTCTTTTATTGCTGCCAGTTATCTTTCCCCTGATAGAGATTTTAATGGCTTCCTGTATGACAGCTAATATCAATGAATAAATAAATCTGTCAGCCACATTGCGTAACTCTGCGCAAAGACGACAAGGCAAAGTTATTCCATTTGTCCTCAAAGGAGAGGCCAATAAAGATGTTCAGCTGAATCTCTTTAGTTTATCTTAATTGTCAGAGTAAATAGGAGGGAGAGCCATTACACTTTATGATCACCTATTTGCCCTATAATGGTGTTTATGAAAAGCATGGGGATAAACAAATTAGCTCAGATGGACAGGATAATGGCCAATTTGAAGTCCCGCGTTGACGTTCGTTTGTGTAGCTCTCCGTCTATGTTGAGAGGAGGATTGTGGGAATTTAACCAAAGTAGAGGCTATGATATAAGGACGTGGTTTTGTGCAGTGCTCCGACAAGAAGATGTGTCACCCTACGATAATGTGGGTTGAAAGCTGACTGGTTGAAAGGTTAACTTCATTCAGAGAGGTGAAGTTTTTACCACGATGCATCAGAAGTATGAAAAACTACTATTAAAATAGTACAAAGGCAACATATCAAATGATTAAACTAATAAAATGTGTTTGGGTTTTTGCTTCTTTTTTCTGAAATTATCAGCTCATTTTGAATTTGATGTCAACTACATGTTATAAAATGCCAGGGTGTGCTACAAAACCTCTCTTTTGCATCAGGTTCTTACTTGGTAAAGGGTTTCAACCCCTCTCATCATTGTTCTGCCTTCAGTAATGTGACAAACACAGTCAGTGAGTGACAGGTCGGGAATGCAGGCAGGCCAGTATAGTACTCTGTACCATGGAGCGTTAAAATGAATAAACCTCAGTGCTTCATTTAAGACTGTAACCAGTTTATGTCAGTATTTTGAAGATGCCTGCACATACATAGCATTGCCAAAGTCAGACACAGAGATAAAGGTTATTAAAGATTATTCACTGCTAGCAGCTACAACATCTGTCCACAACAACAATTTGGAGGACTTGCCCAGTTAATACATTTATATTAACCTGGAGAATTAAGAAAGAATCTGGGTCTAGGTAGCATCAGCTCACGCTCTCATTTTCCAAATATTGTGCAGTTACTTTAAACAAACTGCTGTGGTTGATGTAACACAATAGAGCTTTTTATATATTAAATACTCTGTTTTTATGATAAAAGCAGATTGTGATAAAACAACCATTTTCAGCAGTCTATTACACACACTGATTCTTTGACCAGATGTATAAATCCAGTTCATCAGTTTCATTCGACAGGCGTTAAGAAACTGTGGCTAATTTATTGCTTTCTCATTTATAGGGGGCGGCTTTGAAACACGTTTTCCCATGCCTCTCTGCTTTGATTTCTCTGACCTCTGACAGACTCACACCTTCCCTAAATGCACACATGCGCACACAGCCACACACACACGTACAAATAAAACACCCTTGCTTACCTTTGTTTATATGTACTACTTCTGTAATTCTCTCTCACACACGCATACACACACAGGGCCTGGAAGCAGCCTTATCGCCAGACTCTCATGCGCCCCCAGACTCCACTAATCAAGACAAACTCCAGCCATGCCCCCACCTCCCCCCGCCAAAACCCGCCCTATCATATCCTCCTCTCATTTCTGCCGCCACCCGCCTCTCCCCATCCGTCCTACTTGGCCCTCTGCGACTGCTGGGCCGCACAGGGTCCCACTGTAATTGGTTTAGACATAATTTACTGGCCACTTGGTAATGTAGCATTTCAGCATCTGATAAAAATCATATCAAGTCACAGCAATGGCCGCTACGGCTTGAAAGGGTCTCATTGTAATCATTTAGATACCAGAAGAGGTTCCTGCTCTCTCTCACTCCGCTCCGTTCTGTTACTCCCCCTGGTCTCTGTAGTCCTGTTTCTCCCTAGAATGATAAATACATAAAGTGATATATTTACATGCATGTGTATATTTTACACACATGTAAAAATCCCTCCCTTGGCATTTACCTCCCTCCTCCCCCACTTTTCCTTTTACTGCAAACCATTTTCAAGCCAAGGCACTGTAATCATTATAGTTCAAAAAACGTGGCTGCTGTTACTCGCTTGACTACTTGTGATAATATTCTTGTTTCCACTTATTCTTTTGAAAGAAGACAGAGCGAGGAAAAGAAACAGAGAGAGAGAGAGAGAGAGTGGGGAAAAAAGAAGAAAATTATTTCTGAGATGTAAAAGGCAAATCCAAACACTTGTTGAGTGAAACGGTGAAAGGTTGATTTAATTTGGGGCTTCATATGGATATGCAGGAAGCACAGCTGTCTTTTCTCTTCCTTCTTTCAATAATCTATCAAATGAGTTCTTGAGCTACTGTTGAACTATTGCACATGCATACAGAAATAATTACTCAATCTGCTGCTAAATTAAGAAATTAACATTGTCTGATTTTTTTATGGTGGTTTCATTTTAATGGAAAGTGATAGAATATCAACCAATAATCCAGAAAAAGAAAGTTATTCATTGATTTGCATGCCACTGAGTGAAATATGTACTTGATGCCCAAACAACGCATGACTTGGTACTTGGAAGACCTTGTTAGTGAGCACAGCAGTGCGATGTTTCTTGTAGTTTGTCACAAAGTTTGCACACATCTCAGGAGGGATTTTGATCGGCTTCTCTGCAGAAACTCTCTAAACCCTTTAATTTTCTTGATTGCTGCTTGGCAACTTAAAGCTTCAGAAAATCCACAGATTTTCTATGGGCCTGAATTCTGGAGACTGGCTAGGCCGCTCCATGACCTTAATATGCTTCTTTTTCAGCCATTCCTATGTTTTAGGTCACTGCCATGCTGGAAGACCCATCCATAACTCATCATCAGTTTTCTGAAGGAAGGTGGTTCTCATCCAGTATTTTACAGCATGTGTCTCCATCCATTGGCCCCCCAATGTGGTGAAGTCGTCCTGCACCCTTAACAGAAAACAGCTCCACAGCATAATGTTTCCACCTCTGTGCTTTGACTGTGGGTATGTTGTTCTTTGGGTCATACCCAGCATTTCTCATGACAGGCTGATGCCAAAACACTCAATTTTGGTTTCATCTGACCACAGCGCTTTCTCCCAAACCTTCTCTCAATCATTTAGATGTCTGCTGGCAAACTTGACAGGCCTGTATATGTGACTTCTTGAACAGGTGGGGCTTTTGGGGACTGCAATATTTCAGTCTATTGTAGGGATATTTTTAACTATTTAACTTTTCTTAAAAGGAGAAAGTAACTATTCATACTACTCATTAAATTACTTTCTTATTACTCTGAAACGTTGCTGAAACACACTGTCTCATAGTTACTATTTAACAATATAAACCTAAGGCTACAGCCAAGCACACCAACACAAATGCCTATCCTACTGAGGACATGAACACAAAGCCAGCAACATAAAGCAAAGATGAAAACCAGCGCAGGGATACTTTGAAGCGATCGCCACAGTGATTCTACTGTAGAAACATGAACAGATACGCTGAAGCCTGACTGCTCGTCAGTTTGTTATCTTTTGCGGTTTATGGTGGGCTGCCGGGCTGCATTCACTCAGCCTTCACTCTGGGTTCTTGGTTAGTTTAGCATTAGCATGTCATCTGTGTAGATGCTTGCAAAGAGCTGAAGTTGTGTTAATGCATCTCTTTCTGTCATAGATGCAGTTTTCTCTTTGTCCTTGCACTCTTGTCTATTTGTGCTATAAAAATAAAGGTACTGACCATATCATGCTGTAGATTATGCTGATAGTTTTTCACCTCCAACACACAAACTGAAATCTCGCAAGTAGATGTGAAACCAATAAGCAGGACTGGTAGACAAGCAGACGAAACCTTCGATTCCCATCCCTGGTTACCAATGGTGTTCTTGGTGACTGTGGTCCCAGCTGCCTTCAGCTGCCACTAACAAGCTCCTCCTGTGCAGTTCTGGGCTGATCCACCACCTTTCTCATAACCGCAGACCAAAGGCAATTGATGCTCATTTTATGCTCATTTTACCAAAACTCGGTCCTTGACCACCTTCTCACCAAGGTTCTTGTGGGTGGTCTTGAACCCCATTCCAGGCTTGTGCAGGTCAACAATCTTCGACTGCTAAATAAGTAGAATATGAATTATAGTGTCGATTTTTTTAATTGATCTTTATGAAATTGTCACATTTTATTAACCTGCCTGCCACAGTTAACCTTTAGGATATGTAAATAACCTTTCACATAATTTCATGCTATAACTTTATTTTTAACAATTGTAGATTCAGATTTTTCCATTATGTAAAAGTTTTAATGCTGCATATAACCAGATATTGAGATAACTGGTGTAATGCATAAGGATATGAACTTGAGGTTAAATTGTGTGTGAAAGGACTTTTTTTTCCAGACCTATGAAAGCGGAAAGCAGACTTATGAGCCAGCTAATCCAATGATAACACTTATTACTGCTTAGCTTGCAGATTTTGATCTTAAAGTATGTCAGTGTATTAAAGCCAATGGGGAATTTTTTTTAATAACAGAGATAATGTGGGACTCCTACAAAGATCAACATTATATTTTCAGTATTTTAAAAATGCACCAATAATAGAACTCTTTATGCTTCTATTTTCTTCTACAAACAAATACATTTAAAAAAGAGCTTAATATAGTTTATTGAGTAGAAGAATACGAAACTTCCTTCCACCTACATAATTTTTTTTTTTTTTTTTAATGACATCAGAAACAGCAGTATGCGACATTACGTGATGGCAGAGCTTCAGTTCATCCTTTGTCATTTTTTTTTTTTTTTTTTTTTAATAAATAGGACAGGGGGAATGAATGAGAGAAAGAGGGGGAGAGAAAGAAAGAAAACCAAAGGGGAGAAGAGACGGTGAGAAGGGGGGGGAAGAGAGAGAAAAAAAAAAAAAAGAACTCCTGGGTCACCTGTATGGAGAAAAAAAAACAAACAAACAAAAAAAACAAACAGAGGAGACAGCAAACAACAAAGAGCAACATAATAATAGAGAACACAAAGCACCATCACAATAAACTAGCTAGTCATAGATATCAATATTTACTAAATAATAAACGATATTGTGCAGCACGCAAGATAGACAGCGCACAGTGTGCTTTGAGGCAGCAGCCAAGAAAGCTTTAGTCCGCGTCTGTGAATACCCATGTGTGCATACCTGTGTGGATCAGCATGCTTGCATTCCAAAGGTTTCTCCATGTAATGATCTGCTAGGGAGTGTGGGGGGGCCACAGCCCCGTCCTCCAGGGTGTGAAGCGGGTATGGAGGAGATCAAAACTCCAGACATCCAGAGGCCCCCAGAGCACAAGAGACCATGGAAGACCAACAGAGGGGCAGCCGCGCCACTGTTCCAGTAAGAGCCGAGGAGAGTCCCAGATGAGGCTCCTTCCACCTACATAATTAAAAGGGTAAAAAAATAAATCTCTGCTGGCACCGGTGTTTATGAAATTTATTTTCTATTACCAGGTTTTTAAGCAGATTGCTGTATGTTCACAATTTGCCTTGTGTTTTACAAGCAGCGTTAAACCTGTGTTAGAGTATTGAGGAATATTCTGATGTGCTTTGCAGGATTCATCAACATTTGGAGGATTCCCTAAAGTCGTCTCGATGTTTTACTTTTTTTCCTTTTACCATTCTGCTCTGTGCTCGGCCACGTGAAGGCAGAAGCACCTAACGCTAAACAGACGCCTCAAGCCAGATAAGTAAACAGGTGATCAGGCTGTGATCAAAGGCTCAAAGTTACTTTCAAAGAGATTCTTTTCTTCAAAATAACATAATGGATTGTGCTAATTATTGACTGGCAACTGCCATTCCACGTGATAAGCACCTATTGGTATCTGCATGTTTGTGAGGGGAGGCAGAGAGTCGTCAGATGCCATCTACAGTGATTGGTAGTGACTATACAAACTGTAGCTACGCCACTTTCTGCAGACCTTAAATTCGTCACATAACATAAGCTGATTTATGTTGAAATAGATTTGTCACTTAATAGGGTCGAGTACCATCTCTTTATTCAAATGTCTGTGGCATGAGTAGCATTTGCGCCAAGCTCAAAAATGTATATTTTGTTTGCTGAGTTTGTCCAATTTTTTTTACTTGATCCATCACATAACCTTCGACTGTTTCTTTTAAGGCTCTGATTAGTCAGTTTCATGTCTCTGCACAATAAGCTTAAGCCATACTAGAAGTGACCGCAAACCACTACTTGGTTTACTGTTTAAAAGTTACCGTTAGGCTTGGTTGGGCGTTACAGTGGCCACCAGTGGCACATAAACAGCAGATGCAACAAGGAAAGGCCATTGTGCTTTGAGCTGAATCTGTGTCATCTGAGGTTGGCTGACTTTTCTGTTTGGCATTTGCGTGCAGCAAAGGAGGCCATCACAATGTAATTAATCTTACACCCCACAGGCTGCCATCCAAGGGAGAACCATTAGTACTTATTGTGAAAAGTGAGTTGTCGAATTGCTTACTAAATTAAAGGCAGACTTAAACCTTCTAGAGAAGAAGGGCTTGGAAGTAAATAGGTGGTTTTCCTGTTCGTTCCAAAGTAAATAAGATAGAAAACTGTTTCCATCCACTTTGGAGCTCAGTTGCCTGGCTCCTATTTACACCATAAGCTATTTAGTCATCATGCACCAGCACATTCATGACCATATGCACAGATGAAAGGTATTGTATGCATAAGGAAAAACCTTGAGAGGGCAAATCTTGTCTAGTTGAAATAACAAAAAAAAAAAAAGGTTTAACAATGCGTGTGGCTATCCGGTTAAATGCCCAACCTCTGACTTGATAGCTTTAACAACTTAATAATATGTACAAAAGGGCAAAAGTGAGGTTCCAATTATGGTGGGACTGGAGAAAAATACAATCTGTTTGCAGGATTGTTACACGACTGGAAACAATTCCAGAAACCAAACAGCGAGTTAAGTGTTTGATTTTGCTTTGGTTCATTTAATGTGGCGCTTTGAAATCAGCTCAGGTGTCTCTGGCAGACGGAGTAATTGCATATTAATTCCACGTAATATCTTGCAAAACTGTGTAATGAAACAACGAATCCATGACGCTGCCTCTTAGTTCCTGCGCCTGCAAACTTTCATAATCCTCTCTCCGCAAATGAAAATGCACAAGAAACTGAAACCTTATATCACTTGGCACCATGATCCTGCCATCATCGTTTCACTTGTGTGTGGACTCACAGGGTGCTCTCGTCATACAAGAGCGCGCACTCGACACGACTTGAGACCACTTAGCAAGCTTTTTAGTGGTTTTCAGCCCCTGTCAGGAGTCAAGTGCACTCCTTTGGTTTTGTAACCATGAAAGCTCCTCTCATTGAGCCAATCTTTAGCTGGTGCAGAACCACATAGCACAAATCTGCCAAAACTCACCCCAGTGTCAAGCCATGGGGGATTAACTTCCAACCAATAACATGCAATTAGATTTATTTTAGCCTCTTAAGCCTATTAAGCAACAGTCGAGCAGTCAGTGGTCTTTCTTTAACTGATTTTAATTGTGTTTCTTATGCCTAATGAAGTGTGTACTGCAGGGGGCGGAGGAGTCAAGGAGGCATTCGTGTTACACAAGCCACACCGTAAGGGCTGGGGTGATCTCAGCTCTAGGGCAGAGCTGAGCTTCCTCGCCTAGATTTAGGAACTCCTCAAAGTGAACTGACACTGCCCATAATCCGGCCACTTTGTGTGCCTTTCATGGGCTTGCTAATCCTGTTACGCAGAAATAAAGACATGGCCGTATCTTATACTCTGAGCCTTTGCGCTGTTCATTTACAGGCCTTTTTGTCTGTATAATCATGTAAGTTTATCCCCCACTGAGTGGCTCCCCTGCTGCACTAAACCAGAGAAAAGACAGAAATTTGAAGGTATAAGCTTACTTTCATCGTGAATATGGTACATTTTGCTATAGAGGATGGCACAGGAAATAGTTGTTGAGGCCAGATTGTGAGCTTTTTTATTTCATTTTATTTATTTGTTTATTAAATCTGCCGGGAAAATGCTTGGTCATGCTTAGAATTTGTTAACTTACATTATAGTACCAGTGTTGTGTTTTTACAAATTACAGACATCAACACACACGTTCCAAATGTTGTGCAGTACAGACATTTATTTCCATTTGAAAGTGCAATGCCATCATCAAACAGAACAGATGCTCTCATTTCTCACTAATGTGCTTGATACCACTGAGATTAAACCACTTTTCTGTGACTTTGTATGACTGTCTCTCTCTCAAATGTCGGAGAAAAACTTGCAGATTAACCCCTCACCTGTAAACTTGGGCTTCACATAAAGCCTAGATCTCTTTCAACATTTTCCGCCCACAAACAGTTCGACGTTCAGCTGCAAACCTTTAATGTGTAACTGTGCACTTTTGTGTAAATCTTCTTTATCCATGCAAAACTTTTTCATTTATTCAGCCAGAAGAAGATGTCATACGCAGGTAAAGATCATGTAGGCTCAAAAATGAAATCTAATTGTTCTGATGTGTTTATTTGATCATTTAATAAGTAGATACACCCAAACATTCAGAGCTAAATGGTCCCAGGTTGCTCTGATAAACCCTTAACTCTGAGACAAATATGCACTTATTAAATGACATTAACTTGTTAGATGACACATAGCTGCCCATTCATTTCAGTGTTTAGACATGTGTTTAATAACTTTTTAGCCCTCGCAGTGTGAATACTGTGTGTTAAATTAGCTACATCATAAATATGTCTACTAGCAGCTGTGATAGGCTCCAGACCCGCCACCACACTGAACTGAAGCGGAAGAAAATGGATCTAAGGACATACATGATTGAATGTGCTGAAGCAAACAGCTTGAAGAACAATAATACATTAGTGTCAAAATACTTAAATTCAACTGTACGACAGATCAATAGAGCAAATGAATAAAACACACATTTAATTTTTTGAATCATTTTTATGAAGGTGCAAATGCGTCGTGAAAGCAGAGTTAATGATTTCAGAGAGAGTGGGGCTCTTGGTGACAAAGAGACAAATCTTTTTCCACAAGACAATAGGCAGTGGTACCTATTCTTCTGATCATATTCACATTGAAACCAGGAGCTAAATCACCCTCAAAGAGCACTCTCTGTACGTAATTCCTCTTCTATTCCCCTGCCCCTTGCTCTCTCTTCAGTTACATATGTGATGACTGACTCCCACACAATTACAGAATTTGACAAATGAAATATCCATCCCTCTTTGTCAGGTGGATGAAACATCTTTGCCAGAAAATTTGAATGAACCCATAAGAAGAGTACTTAATCACCTCCTCATACATGTGAAAAGAGCGGCAGAGGCACCTCGGAGCAGAAAATCGCAACCGGAGAAAGGGAGAACAATCGCACACAAAGGCTCACGAGAGAGGAGACGTGACCTAGAGTTTACCACAAAGCTGGCAAAACACGGTTAATGTGCTACTTTGTTCAAAACTAAGCGTCTCTTTGTGATGCAGTGTACAGTCCATGACATCAGTCCTGGTAGACCCAACAAATTGCTGCCATTAAAAGTAGATTGCTACACCCAAGATGAAACCAGCGAGCACTCAAAGACACATCAAGCCTCACGCAATCCAATCAGAACAAAAACAAACATCTGAAGCTGCAAACTCTCATTATGCCATCCTCCCTCCTGACCTCTCCTTCAGTTTGAAACACTTCTTGATGACTGAACAAACAAATCCCATCATTTTGAGTGTTCAGTGTCTGGTGTGTGTGTGTGTGTGTGGGGGGGGGGGCAGATTAGTAATCATATCTCTGTCCTGTTATTCTATGTCTCAGCAGGGAGCACGAGGTGTGGGATGGGGGCCGGGATGAAAAGGGAAGGGGTTGGTGGGCTTTTGCTGAAAACATAATTGGCATGGCCTCGGTGACACTGTCCGTCAGATTGTGCCGTGCCTCTCTGTGTGCATTCACAGAGGCCCCTGCAATGTTTCATTAAACAAGGAGCCGAGGCCTCTGAGAAGATGTTTGTGCAGCCTCTGTGGCTCCGCCACACAGCAAGTAGCTAACCTCACCATCACAGCCCAGCACAGATATAATTAGCTGTGGAACCTCAGCTCATAATGAGCCTCCATTCATACGTCAAGTTTGTGTTTGCGTAATCCTTAAGATTTTCATAACAGGACTTCTTCTGGAGTATATATTTGGTCTAAATACATTTAGTATTTAGATTTTTATGGATCTGTAGTTAATGAAGGGTCCACTATGCCCGTGCTGTCCACATTGACTCAACCAGATCAGAGTTTTGTTAAAAGTAGGCCAAAATTAATCAAGCATGTTTCCAGTGCTATTTATCCAAACTGAGTGTTTTTGGTTTTATTTGGTTACTTTTAGAGTTACCAGCTGTATAGATGCCTACTTTTTCTTGTCTCGTTGTGCCAAAAAAACGGTACATTATAATCTGATCTCTCTGTAAATGAACACAGTCAAATAAATCCATAATCTTTGCTGTGAACAATTTCATTAACCATTTTCTTTTTGCCAACCTTCACCAAATTGTTTTACCTGTACCAAAGACCGTATGAATGATGGACATAGTCACCGTGATATCACCCACTCTTTTTTTTTTAGCATAAGTTAAAATTAGCAACTGAGCTCATGCCCCCTTTCGAAAACTGTTTACTGAGAACATAGAGCAAGGGAGCTGAGAGATACATGATTTCCTGTTGGGGTCTGTAGTTCCAGCCATTGCTTATATACAGTCTATGCCCACAACTGCTTTTGTAGCATGACAGGAAGTGAACATTTATAGCATCCTCCACAGATGAGCTGTAGTGCTAATTAGCTAGAACTAGAAACAGATGACACATGCATTTTCTGACCCAACAGCTATTTGTAAAGTCACTGAATCGCTGATATTTCTGTGCACAAAAACATTTGGGTGGATTTAGGAGATGGTTAAGGTAAGGGAAATACAAACTTTTTTTTTTTTTGTGTACGCTTTTGCTCAATTTGTCTGTAGTATTAGATTGTCAGTAACCACTGGTATAACAAATAGAAGGGAAATTAGAGAGAAGAGAGCAGACTTAATCCAATAAATTTTCTGGGTCAGAGCACTTGTGCTTGCTAACACCTATTAAAATGAACTCAAGGCCACGTGAGCTGCTTTCTATGATACTGGACTAAAAGCAGTTAACATATAAATGATTTTCATTGTCATCAACAGTCTTAATCTTGAAAACATGTCTTCCTGTAAAACATCTGCACTTGCTGAAAGAAAAATACAATAAATTGAACTAAATCTGTTTCCAAACAATCACTTCAGAGTCTGTAATGTTTCACAGCAACAGTGGACAACCATCTGTTGGAAACAAAACCAGTTACACAACTGTTACAGTATGACACACAAAAAGAACGAACCGTGATCCAGTTGTGCATAAAAGGGCCGAGGCTCCTGCACGGTCGTGGGCCTCAGCTTCACCAGAGATAATCATCAGAGATATTGAATAAGGGGGATGTGAAGATAATATGAAGCATACAAGCCAGAGGAATCTACGCTGCCTTATAAGGTCTCAACTGGTGCAGAGAGGGCAAAAGGGGTTAGTGAGGGCAAAACAATTGTGGACAGCACCAGCTAATCCATGAGGAAAACACTTCATCTGCACACGTGGAACAAAGTGAAAATTAATAAATAATATTACAGTCAAAACAAATTCCTTTGTTAGTAGATCACTGCTGTCTTAATGGATTTAATGACTCACCTTGGAGTTTTCTCCAACTTTTCCACCTTTTCTTTTTCTTTTTTTCTTTCTTCTTTTTTTGTAAAAAATGGCTCAGTAACCTCTGGCGAATGGTAAATGGCTCATTTTCCCACAAGACCATCCAGCTCTGTCCTTCTTCACTGTATTTAACAGTGAAGAAGTGATCCATCACTAAATACCACACATGTACTTCTCGCTGTGCTCATCTGTCCATCAAGTGAAATTTAATAATTACATTTGTACAACTCAACCTCATAATTTGCATACACTCAACAGAAGCTGAATATATATATAGATGTGTGTATATATATATATATGGCTCCACATGCCTACTTATATCTGCTAGCAATTAGTAGATCGGTTTGTGCAAGTCCATTGTTTGGACTGCTCGCCATTTAAAAAGATAATGATCCATAATCGCTGAGTGACGCTATAATTGCCAAGGTGTATGGTGACACGACAGCCGACGCAATTACCTTACTTTTGACATCAGTGCTCTCATTAAATGATGTCATTGAAACATGATGCTTTGCATACACACACACGCACAACCAGCCAGGACAGCTCTTTTTTTCACACATTTGCACACAGATATCAGAGTCTATGCAAAGGTTTACAGGTATGTTGCACTTGCAACAAAAGATTGTAGGTTATGTATTATTTTTTAATAATTTTGTTGTGCTTTGTGCACACATCATCATTGCAGTAAAGCTATAATCAGCAGTTATTTTTTGTGTGAAGTACAATCATGATTACTGCATATGCACATTTAAAATATTTCTGCAAACCATTAATATTTTTTCCAAAACTGTTAAAGGAGGGCCTGAAACTGTCTGGTTTGTTGTTGTATTTTGGGGTAGTAATAATTTATTATGATCATTACAGATTTTTTAAAAATTATTATTTTATTTATTGTATTTACCTAATTCGCAATGATCACAAAGTTTCTTTCGGCACTGCGAACAAAGGTTGACCTTTACTTCTTCACTGAGCTGTGTGAACCTTTACCCTTACAGAGTGACTGCAATATTCATTTCTGTTTTCACTTAAATATGGCTTAGAACTGCATTTACAAGGTGCCCGTGCAAAGCGTGCAAAAGCATTTCTTTATTAAGTGTTAGAAGCTACTGGCGTTTTATTCACCACTTAAATATACGCTGTAAAAATGTGTCAAGCAAATAGCTTGTTACAATTTTTATTGTCACACCTAACACCATTCATCCAACTCACTTTTCTCCACTGCACTCAAACAATATGAGAGGCACTAATAATCCCAGAGCCCTTCAATACATCCAACAGAAAAGATTATTTAATGATTAAAAGCATTTTCTTACATATGCTCACATATGCTGTGTCACTTTCACGCACACCTAGACCTCTTTGGAAACCTAAACTTACTCTTGTTTTCTTAGACCCCACCCACACACACACACACACACACACACACACACACACACACACACACAAATACACAACCCTGCCTATAAAGTCCAAAAAGAACACAAATAAAAGGCCAAGACCATAAATAAACACAAGAATTTGTAAGGTTGACTTTTGCAATTAGGACTGCAAGGGAAAATATATCTCAGAGAAACATTTTAATGAGCTTCAGCTAAGTAGCTGTGCTTTCTGAAAAAAAAAAAAGCAACCCAGTAATGCATCATCACTCAAAAGCTGGTGCAGAGAACATTCTTTAGAATGTGAGATATTTCTCCCGTGTCCAGTGATGGCTCAGTAAAAGAGCCTTGGGCGTCATAAAACTTGAAGGCAATTAAAAGCGGTGATTTTTCACCACCGTTTCTAAATTCTGTAGCAATTAATCTGCCCAATTTGATTAGGAAAGGCACAAATTAAACAATAAAGACCTGTCTAATGAGGGATTAATTATGGGTAGCAGGAGGGGAGTGAAACCGAAGCACCAGCCATGTGTCAGTGTCTCCTGCAGACAGCGCAGGGCCATAAGGAAGACAAAGAGGCTCCTCGTCCATGTGGTCCTGCACTGATAGGGCCCCCCTCATCACAGATCAGTAGATCCACAGCCCATGAAGCCCGTAAATGGCTGGGCCATAATTGAAAGTGCCAAAATCAATGTGTTGACAGGCCTTGATTAAATTAAATATGTCTCCCATAGGAGAGGGGTGGGCCTGTGGAAGGAGGTGGGTGCAAGCGCTGCCGCTCGAATGAGCTCACTCACTGAGAAGCTGTGACTCCAGGGGCATCATGGAGTATGTGACAACCTTATTTAGAAAGCTAACATGGTTTGACATCATAAAACAGACAGAAAGGCAGAGGCAATGGTGGTGCTCTGGTGGAGATGTCTTTTTTTTATAAACACCTTTTTAAAAAAAATCCTTTCAGAGCTCAATTTCCAAACATTAAAAAAAGAAAACTCTTAATATCCTTGATCTGTAATTTTTAAAAAATCACACAATGTTTGCAGTTATGCTACAATAATTGAACAGGATGAGCCATCTTTAAGACCTTTAGGAGGGATTTACTGTGTATTGCTGGTGTCAGTTATTCAGTATTTTACTGTAAAAAAAGCAACTTAATCTTAAATCTTCAGTGTGATTTTGGTGGCTTTAAAACACTGCTGAAGTTCAACATCTCAACAACAACTTGAACATACTATATTAAACTGTCTTGTATAGTTTATTCAAATATTTCCAACCAATCAGACCGCACTCTTGTACTTTTCTAAGTGTCCTTCATCCTTTTGCTTGCTTGTGACCTTATAGTGTGTTCAGTGTGAACAAGTCTGCCTAAAACTTCTGATTTGTCCATTCTTTTTCCTCCCTCGGGTCCATATTAGCTGAATTTGTAAAACATCCTCCTGCATTCCTGCAGCTCACATGGTCTTTTTGCTCCCCGCTACAACACACGGATCTGTTGTGTCTTTTGTTCTTTAATTTGAGCCTGCCAGCCACAGGAGAAGTCAGAGGCAAAGGACATCACCTGTATATAAAAAAAGCCAAACTCCTCATCATTTCAGGCTTTGCCCAAATTTAAAGGATTAGGCAGCCAGAGTCAGTAAAGGGTCACTGACAGTGTGTTCCTCTGGGTGGAGGCAAGCGGAAGGCTGGGGTGGGTTAGATGTGATGGTGATGGGGAGCTCCGAGAGGCTCAACCCCCTCTGGATAAACTTGAGTTTCAGACTGTTGAGACTTGTGAGATTAGGATGGAGCCAAGTCTGCTACGCTGTGATCTGAAGGACAGGGCACACAGCGGCTCGCCATCTACAGCACAACTTCCCAGACAAACCCCCTGCTTCTGCCCCCTCCTTTATTTGTTTAGGTTTGCTTTTCTTTGGTCAGCTCTATAAAGCGGCAGAGAACAACCCAAAATGATGGGCTTAAGGTTTTTGTGAGCATTGGTTTATGTACGTGGTGTCACTGGAAGGACAAGGCAGAGATTTTTGCAGTGATATTTTTAAAAAGGCCGAGCCACACACACCACTGTCTAAATCCCATGATTGCATTTCAAAACTGATTTGTATCTCATGTCAGTTCCCACAGAATTAATTTTCAAAACAAATAACTATGACCACTTTTCTTCCTTATCTTGATGAAAATTGAAAATGATTGTGATGTGATATGTGTTGGAGGAGCAAATTAGTGATGATGTCCACAGAGGAGATAATAATAAGTGCCATTAAAACAAAAACAGGAGTAAGTGAAACGAGTGATTAGATAATGATCACAGTGAGACAATTTGTTTATTTAAAATAGTGTAAAAAGATTACTAAAGATCATGTGTGGTTACCAAAAATAAATTACAAAAACAATTACTGTATTTATATTCTAGTATTATTATAATAAAAAGTGTAATAATAATAATAATAATAATAATAATAATAATAATAATAATAATAATAATAATAATAATAAATCAGTTTGTTTTGAGCGTTGTGAATTAAGGGTGACAGTGTTTAAATGCTCTACATCATTTACTTCATTATAAAGGTTTTTTTTTTTCTTCATTTCCGATTACAGGAACGATTTGTTGCTTAAACTACTGCTTGTTATGCGCTTATTAAGCATTTCATTTAAGACTCTATTCACTTTCTAATCAACAAGAGGCTCGGCGTTTGAAAAGCCCAAATGACGGACTTATCAAAACAAATCCCACGATTTGCCATTAGTTAATCAATCCATATAGATATCATATTACCCAGGCCAGTGATTTGCAAATGATTTTTAGTATGCTTCCTGTTTAATGGCGTGAAAGAAATAAAGGGGCGATAATTCAATTTCACACCAGTACCTCGGGTAATTGAGATGTCTTTGACTGAACGATGAAACGCTGTAAATTTAAAAAGCCGCAGTTTTATCTAAGTTTTACAGAGCGATGAACGCCATGGACGGTCACTGATAGCGCCGTGCTATCAGTGTGATTTTAAAGTCATGCGGAGGTCATGGTGTGAGACACAGAGAGGCTATCTGCCCCAAGGCGTATGTATCAGTAATTGTCAGTGTGTGTGTGTGTGTGTATATATATATATATATATATATATATATATATATATATATATATATATATATATATGTGTATGTATGTGTATATATATATATATATATATATATATATATATATATATATATATATATATATATATGATTCTACTTATTATAAACGTTATAATATTTATAATATTTATATTTATAATATTTATAATATTATAGTTTATAATATTATAAACTAATAATAATAATAATGATACACATAGGCCCATGTTGGAATTTATCCCTTAAACTTCAGTATTGATTTTTTTAAAGAACAATCAAAAGTACTTAAAAATAAAAGTCAAACTCACTAAACAGTTCCAGAAGTAGGCTACGGTGAAATTAAGCCGATATTGCTGTCTGATAATCATCAATCAAAAGTTATCGTATTTAAATGTTAGCCCTAAATTCTGATACTCCATCACTGAAAAAAGTGCCCAAAGTCTAGTACCGTTCATTGTTTTACAATCAAACTCATTAGTAAGCGTGTTACTCTAAACGGTGTTCTTCCCTGTGGGGCCCGCAGGTCTTAAATAACCTCAGTGACAGCGCCGTCGCGGTGCTGGTTTTTGATTAGCGCATGAATATTTTAACAGACGTGACGCGGTCACAGGTGCGTTTAACTTAGTGCTGCTGCTGTGGTTTTAACACAAACAGGGCCGTTTGAGCCAAACACCCAAGCTGTTTTACAATCCACTGATATGCCTGTATGAGAAAAACAAGTGCCGAGCGAAGCGTGCCGTTTTTTTCTACATCATACGATCATATGAGAGGGAGGGGTGCGACTGTCATTTGCAGTAGGCTACTTGCAGTTTGGTTGCGGGGGTATCAGTGCTAAGCAGACAAGCTTGAATCATCATAAATCCTGATATTTCTTTTTAGAGAGTCTCCTTTAACAACATGCTTCCTCCTCCTCCCCGGGGATGGAGGCGACAACCGGGACTGAAAACCCCACTCTCCCTTTTTTTTGACCTGAACCGCAAAAAGGTTTTCATCAACACCGCGGGGACGCATTCATCCTGCCTGTCAGCCGGGGAAAGGTGAGGGAGATGAATGGGGAAGAGAGTTCAGTAAGCTGTGCATCTGATGGACTCGGAGAAACAGGCATGTAACAGAAACAACAATTGTCTTTATTTCTTCTCCGTAACCCGCACGCAGTCGTTGAAATCGCTGCCAAGCTGCAAACGCACCTATCGCCGTCAGCTCGGCACGGCTTCACATTTGGATCTGATCTGATTTCTCTGTGCTCTCTTTTCCACGCTATTCCACGGGGCATGGCTGCTTTAAAGACGAGCCCTTTGTGATTCTCTGAGACACCAGCGCACGATGATTACAGGATATATAATCATCCTGTTTATTGTTTAATTTTTCACCCTGACTTACACTGTAAACACACACACACACACACACACACTGAAATAACTAAAATACAATGACACGAAATGCATGACTATTCAACGTTCATGTTTTCCAAAATGCTGAATTTGCGTAATTTTTCCAAATGCATGTTTTGATGGGGACCACACTCTTCTTCTTACTTTTATTCAATTTTACTTTTTTAAAATCATGATCGAGACAGTCTTTGTTATGTTATTTATTTCCTGTTCAAAGTTATATAAGCTTACATGTTTAAGCTTAAAACATGTAAGCTTTAAGATTTAATCAGACTATTATGTTAGAAGCCTTGGCTTGGATGGGTGAGCGAGGTTTGACAGAATTAAAAACCGTCTTCAGAAAAAGGAGACTTGCGAACTTTGGATGAGTACACCTGCTAAAGCGACTGAACCACCAGTCTGCAGAGTGTCAATTGCATCTTAAGCTTAAATGGCCGTGAGGCATTGTTACTTAGCGGCAGCAAAGTGCCCCGATCCGCCTGATTGCGCTAATTGCTTTGAAATGGGATACATTACGTATCATTACGGAGACCTTGGGCGGCACTGCCGGCTGTTCCTTTCATCTCTCTTAGGTGCATCACGAAGTCGCCATCCAATTAACTCAAAGCCACTTAATGTTACAGGTCAGGCGTTCTGATAATATTTATCCGGACTTCATCGTCGCTGATGGAACCTGTTCGTTTCCAAAAAAATCAAGATTTTAGCAGTTATACTCACGCGCGCGATGTCACGATCCCCAGATGAAGGTCGAGCAAACTTTTTTTTGCCTCGAAATGCCTTTTGACGTGGACTCTGTCTTTTATGTCTTTACAGTCTAAACGGACAGACCTTGCATGAAAAGGGTTAAGACAACTTTCAGAGCGGGCAACAATAGGCCTTTGTCGGGAGTCCCTGCCTCCTCACTAGGAATCAGAGGTAGTTTATTAAGTTAAATAAAGGCCCGATGAGCCTTACAGTTTTTTGTAACTCAACGCGGCCCTCATTTGTTGCCTCGGGATTTAAATGAAACGCTATGGTAATCGTCTTCTCCACGGCATACCGGTCTTTCTTTCTTTTTTTCTTTTTTTAAGGTCACTGTTTGGGATGCTAATTGCATCAACATTGTTTGCCAGCACCGCCGGCCCTCTGTTCACAAGGCAAATTAATCGGAAACAATGACACTGCAGCGTTCAGGCACCGCGGGGGTTAATTGTGACTTTATTAAAATCATCGTTTTCTGAGATATGTGAGGAAATAGTGTCTGGTGTGCGAAGCGCGCACACCAGACACTATCTGTCAATAGCTGATGGATATCAGAAGATCGTTATTATCGCGTGATTGTGGTCACTAAAGCAAAAACACACTCCCTGATCACAGACCTGTGTTATTAAAAGTAAAACAAAACATCCGTTACTTTCATAGTGGACATCACCGGGAAAAAAGCAGGTTGAACCTCAATGCTGTTCACTTTAACTTTATTGTGTGCCTATTTGTGTTTGCGCACACTTATTTGAGGACTCGCTGTTTATTAAGAGTGCGGGTTAAGTGTTTGAGCCCCAAGCAGAGGGGACAGTCGGATATAGGAGACCCCGGTGTGACTTCAAAAGCTTCCAGAAACGATGCCACTCGCTTCAGGTTTGAGGTTTGAAGTGTTTCCAAACACACAACAGCTCCACGTGGAGACTCCTACCTGCACAGACACGCACACACTGACTGACACACAGGATGTGCAGCTGAGGTGATGATAAATGGTGACGTGCGCGTTACGCGTTTCCATTTTATATGCTCTAAACCCCAAAACAGCAACCAGGCTTTAAAAATGAAAGTGACAACCGGAAATCAGTCGAGACAGACCTGAAGTTTAACTGATCATTTGAATGATTTTATATTGTTTTTCAGGATCCATCATTTCTCTGAAACTATCATTCACACACAGCGTGGGCTCCTTGATATGTACTGACGGCAAGCCTCAGTGAACAGCAAATTATTAACTCATCGGCTTTACTTTGTCGTTAACAGCTGGCAAATCGCTGATGAATGTTATTTGCATCGTTCATGCGAAGGAAACATTTGCATTTTTAACCATGACTACAGCACAACATGGATTTTCCGGATTTCCCTCCCTGAGACTGTTTCGAGGTCTCAGCACCCTACACAGTCCCGCACCGAGTCATGACAACTCGTCTCCTCAGGGATCCGCGGTCTGACGCGTATCTTGGGAAACACTTGCACCATGGAATCCCTTTCAGCGAGGATACGCGCTCACAAGTAACCTTCCGTGGGCGCTGACCTTTTCTTCTGAGAAGCCTGCTATTACACGACTATAGCTCTCATTTGAATGGATGGAAATAGCGTGCGATCGGCTGAGAGAAAACTAATTTTTCAGGCTGAATGGCTCAGTGTCCCCGGGCTATAGGGCGGATAGAAGGAGGAGGCGGTGCCGCGCTCTCGGTGCGGGTTCAACTTTTTCAATAGTCTCCCTAAAACGTGGGGCGCTTTGATCCGCGCCGCTGCTGGCGCCTAAAAACAACATAAGTTGTCTGCCCATTAGGAAGACTGACAAATCGTGACAGATTGTTAATGCCTGGCAGTTAGCAACGCAGGAGCCATCACGAGAACTGACTGCGCTCAAAATCAATCACTAAATACATCAATTAAAAAAGGTAATCTCTTGCCTGTCTTTACTCCAAAGGTTTGTGAATTTCTGGGATTTCTTTTTGAATATTATATTTACAAATGCGTGCATCCAGTGAGGCAGGGCTGTGCTCCCCCCCCCCCCCCCTTTTTTTTTTTTTTTAAATGCAGGGGGAATAGATAGCTTTAGTGGGTTTATATAAAACCCCCTCTTCGTGGAGTGGCCAGAAAATGAGAGGGTATGCGAGCTACATCTAGGCAAATCAATGACAGTTTAAAATATCTCTCCCTGGCTCCCACTGATCATCAGTTTTCAGGGTTTTTTTTTTTTTTTTTACTTTAAGGGATGGAGTCAAAGATGGGGAAAAATCCCACTGACACCCCCCCTCAAGCCCGATAATTACCCCTAAATGACTGCGAAGGCCTGTGTGTTTCAATCTGATTAGAGCCCCCGCAGCCATCAATAAACTGCGCACTCCAAAAGGGGTGCGTGGCACAGAGGGAGGAAATTGTTGTGCAACAGTCAGGACTTACCTAAAGCACTGCGAGGCCAAAGTGGAAAATGGGTCGACCCAGTCAAAATGTTTGAGACCGTATATTTGTGTTATCAAACATGGCAAACGAGTAGGGGCAATAATAGAAGGAACCCACACGCCTTTAAACCACCCTTGGCTTTTCATGGTTGGAGCTTTACTCACTAGAATGGTAGTGGTGGTGGAGTGATTGGGGGCGAGGGGGTGGGGTGTGGGGTTGATGAAACCACACTCCATCAAGAGTTTTGTCGTGTTTATGTTTATCTGACATTGGTTGTTGCAAAAAAAGAAGAAGAAAAAAAGAAACTTTCTTCAGCCCCCTTTCACTCCGGGTCCAGCCCACGTCTTCCCTGATTGGCTGCCTCTCTGTCCACGTCTGCCTTATTATAGGAGCTGCGCTCCAATTTGGCCACACAAACATGAGGATACCGTCACATTAGGGCAGCACCGCACCAACTCAATAGCATCTCTTCCCCACGACACTGCTTTGTAACGAGTCGTTTCAGCGGTGCCGGTCGGCCTTGTATGGCCCCATCGATATCCATGTCCGCTCTGGCTGCTGGTTTGAAGGCTGAAGATATTTCTCCCCGCTCGGTTCTCGTCAGCAGAGGCGAAATGCAGACCAGCTTGAGTCCCACGGGGGAGACCGGGAAGCCAAAAGTCCCTATTCTGCCCTTCAGCGTAGAGGCGCTGATGGCTGACAGGAAACCCAGCAAAGAGGTGCCATCGCCGGATCCTGCTTCTGTAGCCGGGACGTCCCAAGTGCTGGGAAAGGGGGCGCGGATGGGTTCTTTTGGTAGCCTGGATACACCAGTCTCGACTTTACCTATGAGCTCTACATTTTCAGTGGGCGAGATCATGAACATGCCCGAAGACGTGCTGATTAAACCCGAGAGCCCGGACAGTAAAGACAGGACTTCGTGGATACAGAGTCCACGCTTTTCTCCCACATCTCCAAGTAAGTTTAAGTTTCAGTTACTAAATTAGAATTTAAAAATGTCTCTTAGCGATATAAGCATATGTAAGCGAGAATATCTAGTTTTTTTCTCTTGGTATTGTGTTTTACATGTCTGTAATACTTTCTGTTGGTCTTGTGTTGATCTGGCATTGCGCGTCGACACCAGAGTTTTGAATTAAATCGTTCTGTCTTCCCATAGGAAGGTTGAGTCCTCCTGCCTGTCCACTGCGAAAACACAAGACGAACAGAAAGCCCCGGACCCCCTTCACCACATCCCAGCTGCTCGCCCTAGAGAGGAAGTTCCGCCAGAAGCAGTACCTTTCTATCGCCGAGCGCGCAGAGTTCTCCAGTTCTCTCAACCTGACGGAAACCCAGGTTAAAATCTGGTTTCAGAACAGAAGAGCTAAGGCCAAACGCCTGCAAGAGGCAGAACTTGAAAAACTGAAAATGGCAGCAAAGCCTATGCTGCCTCCAGCTTTCGGGATTTCCTTTCCTCTCGGTACGCACGTCCCCGCGTCCTATGCAGGGTCGCATCCGTTCCAGAGGCACTCGCTGCCGGTTTCTCCGGTTGGACTGTACGCCGCTCACGTCGGATACAGTATGTATCACCTCGCTTGACAAGGACGGAGGACGAGCGCAACGAGCAGCGGGACGCAAAGGGGGGGGGTTAAGGATGTTTTGTGAGGGCCCCTATTCAGAGGGGACCCCTTTGGACCAGTGAGGTGACACTGCACCACATAAAGAAGCATCCTGGTGCCGAGGTCAGTGTCACACCTTGTCAGGTGAGGGCGAGGCTTCTTCACAGACCCCCCCCCCCCCCCCCCCCCTTCTGAGGCTCTTGAAGTTTAGGCACTTCTCTAGACCTCGCCAGTAAGTTCCCACACTGCACAAATAATCCAACTTTAATTCGTCATTTAATGTCAACTGTGTTGTACCGAAATGAATTTGAACGAAGGAGAACATAAACAATGTAAAATCTTATTTGAATAAATAGGATGAGACTTTAAATGACTTTAAGGTGGACATTTTTGCGGCGCGGAGGTAGAAAACAGCTTAAACCTGTAGCCCTATGGTATATCACTAATGGACTTTTAAGTATGGACTGTAGTGCTGTGGCCACACAGCTCACTCCTTCGCGAGTGCTTACAGCCAGGTGAAAAGGCGAAAGGGCTGCACATCAGAGACTATGCACCAAAAAAAACTTTAGGCTGGGCTTTTTTTTAATTGCATCTGTAGGCTGCTGCCACACCACAACATCCATACTTTTCATTTTCTTTCTTTCTTTTTATTGCATTCATATCAATGCGTAACTATAGTGGGTTACTAAATCCAGTATAGGTGAGTGCTCTTTTGTGAATTTTGAAAACCACAGCATTTTTTTTATTGTTATTTTTATTATTTTCTTATGACAGCACTGTCTGTTGTCGGATTGATTCCCTTCGGAAGGGATAATTGTACTGTAAAATAATGTATATTTGAAGAATATCCTCATTTATATTATGAATATATTTGTGACATAACTTAACAATAAATTGTTTATTCTTTTTTCACTGAGAGGTTGCTCGTTTTGACTGACAGGATGCACACTGTTGCGCCGACGGTGAGGCAAATTACTGTAAGGAACTTTAGTCAGTATTTAATCTTTTTAACGCCTTAATGAACAGAAAAAAATATTTCTTCTACTTCAAAAAAATCTATCAGGTCTATTAAGGAGTAGAAATTAAAAAACAGGCTTCTAATGAGCTCGATGACTTCAACATTTAATTATTATTTTTATTTTAAAACGTCACAGGGACGATTAAAGGCTTCACGTGACCCATACTGACAGAGTGACAATAGAAAGTCCCACATTTGCTTTAGTTTTCCTTGCAGTTGAGCCTGTCACACTCACTGTGCGCTCCGGCTGGTGTGCGCTGTGAATTTAAACTTGTCACATGGTATTTGGTGGAATGTATTGCTACAGCTGTCGCCTCTCGCTTTGAAACAACTAACCTAGATTTTGTTGGCGCCAGAAGAGTTTAGAGGGGGTGGAGATTGCGGGAGAGGAAGAAAGAGAAAGAGAAGGGGGTGAGACAACCAGTTGTGCTGACTTCAAAACACGCCGATAAATATTGGGAGATTGCTTCTCCGGGGCTAAACTCCTCGTAAACTATCCGCTTGAGTGTCATTATGTGCATTTAGGGTGTAAAACGAGCCAGGTGACACCTCGTTTTGAGGGGGAAGACAGGGTGTCAGGAGCCATGTGGCACATAAAGAAAACATCTTAACCTGAATTTGAACACCGGAGTCATTTTCTGCCATTTTCTGCGGATCAGATAAAGGAGGAGGAGGTGGAGAAGGGGTGGGGGGGATTACAGGCCACTCCACAGCAGTTTTAAAGGCTTTCTTTTGACTTCCCTGCCATTCAAGCAGGGGTTAAACTCGAGTAAAATAATTGCTGTAATGAGCAAAGGCAATCTGCCACAGACAGAGGCCGGCTCCAGCGTGGCTGTAGCTCCAGGCAAGGCGGAACTTTTATCATTCCTAAAATGTCAACGGGGGACTGGGACGGGCAACACTCCTCAGTGCGCCGTGATTTCCTCCTCCTCAGTTCTGAAAGGTTTCTGTCCTGGAAAGTGTTCCCAAAGAGTTTCCCATTTATTCAGGCACTCTCAAAGACACGTTTCTCCTTCGGCTTCGAAGTTTTTGCAATATTACAGCTTTCAGTCTGAGTTTAAGGTAAAGTGTTTTTTTCTTTCGATTTGATTTATACCCGTTTTTTAAATTTCATCTATTTTTCTCAGATAATCTCCAGTCCGTCCATGAGGGATGAATTTATACATAATCCCCGACAATAGGTTCAAATCACACGGATGAACGCTCTATCTGAAAAAGAAGAGAAACTTGACACAAAAGAGCCTAAGGGGATCGGCCGATTCTTTGAAACTCTTTCATTCTTTTGTCTCCAGCACTCTATCTTGCCAGGAGCCAAACAGAAAACAAAAGTCACTTGTTTAGATCATCCAAAAGATCACAGGAGGCTGTTTGACTCCATAGTAAAACCTCTTGATCCTCACGAAAGAAAAATGGGTTATTAGATGCCGTCAAAGCAGCCTGGATAAATGATTAAGGAATGGGCCCTTTACTCTGCATTACTTTTTCATGTGGGATAGGCCTGCGTTATGTGGCTCTTTGGGCTGAATTATTAAATGAAGTATCTCAGAAAAAAAAATTCATATCACACAATTCGTGTTAGTCCCGATCAATTACGACGATCAGTGTGAATTTGTAGTTTTAGGAAACAGCGAACTGAAAAAACGCCGACTGGCCTTTCGTTGAAGCGTATTAAGCCATGAATATGGGTTAAACTGGTTGTTCTCTTTATTTTCAAAACGATACAATTCATTATTTTACCCGTATGCTACTTGATCATTAAAGAAGCTTAGAGAATAAAACCAAGTAGAGATTATGAAAGCACTTACATTTGAGTTAAAGAAAGTTCGGAAATTTGTTACTGTAATTTGATGTTGTTTTCTAAATAAATACAATTATGGTACAACTGTGTAAATGATTTGAAAATGTCTGCACATTAAGGGTATCGATTTTTATTTTAAAAAAAGACCATATATTTTTAAATACAAAAAGTTAGAGTGTTACCAAGATATGCAATATTGCAAATGTTATAAACAACAAGTGTAAAGAACGATGCTCACAATAGGCTATTGTTATTACTTAAAAAATAAATAAATACGGAGACATTTTGACCTTACACCTTTTTAAAGCCAAAATCCATAAAATCTGAAACCCCCCCAACTTTTTTCAGGTACCACAACACCATCTACTGTTCGCAGAGTAACATAACACAGCCTGGTTTGTTCCAGTAATAATAATAATAACTGCAAAGTTTGACCTAACCAAAACCATCCATTTAAAACGCATGAATTACTACTTAATACACAATGCGATTATTCATATTTTGTTTCGTGGTAAGCCTTTGGTTCTTTTCAACTTAAACGTTTATTTTCTTAGTGAGCAAAATAAATTATTATTATTATTATTATTATTATTATTATTATGAATAACAATAATATATTAAAGCTATTTTCGAAATACTTCTGTTAAAACTGTTAAAAGAAACATTTCGTGGGCGCTTGTTGAGGATTGATTGTAGTAACAGATAAACTTTTAACGCATTTAACTCCCATATTAATAAGTTAATGTTATGTGATTTTTTTTCTTAAAAATAATTAATTGAACTCCGAGTAATGTCAAATACGCATCCATGCTCTGTAACTAAAGGCAGGATTTAAAGTGGAATGTAACATGAAAGGAGATGGAACCCTAACATCCGCTCTGATGTGAGCGCCAGTAGATTTTTGTTTTTCTTTGTGCACAGACTGTGTTCAACTGTTTTCATGGATTTAGCCAACTGGAGTCTGCGATATATTAGCACCTATTATATGAGCTATCATACGATCATGACTGGGTTCCATTCCTTAACCAGTTTCAGTTCAGTATAAAGGCGGAATTTGGCAATAGAAACTATACAGAGCATCATCAGATTGCTACCTTCAACCTAATCTAATAGTGACCATGGACACCGCAGCCTGTCCTGCACCAGGAAAAATCACTGTAAACGGTACTGTAACTTAGCATGCTTTTCCTACTTTAAGTTAAAGTATTTAATTTCTTTAAAAAAAAACAAAAACAAAAAACAAAAATATCTACAAATCCAGTGTCAAATAGGAAAAACAGAGAAAATAAATTTCATCTTTGGCAAATATCACTTGCTGATAAGTTCTTACATTTTGAAAACACTTTCTCTCTCCTGCCCTGTCTTTTTTTAACCTATTTCCCCATTAGAGTGAAGCTAACAAACATATAGCTATTAATTAACCCACGAATAAAGGCCTCAGCAATAGTGTGAAACCCTTCAGTGAAAACTAAAAGATTAGGACAATATTAATGTTAGAAAGCTCGTAAAAAAGATGACTATTCAACCCAAATTTGCGGGAATTTATGGGAATAAAATGAATTTACAAAAGAGAATATTTTTTTTAAAAGTTCAATAATCTCTCAGTAGTAGTTTGGCATATATGACGGTGGGCGTATATGCGCTCACAGGATCAGATTTTATATCAGTTTCATTTAAATATATTTATTTTAAACCAATAGTTTATCAATTAGTTTATCCACTGTCATCTGTTTGTCAAATATATATATGGTATTACAAATGTTGCATGCAGAATGTGTAGATTACTGGATTACTGTCCTTCTCGCGCTTACGTGGACGGTAAGGCCCACCGGAGGGGGCAGTACCGTTTTGGCTCCGTTACGTGTCACACAGGCCCTCAATGGCCTGTGCCCGTGACCTGACTTTGCACGTGGCTCAGGTCGTTAACCACGGGGACAACAAAGAGGCCATCAGGAGTGGAACTGTTAAATGATTCGTTTACAACCACGTTTGTTGAACTGCATCGGTGCCCTGCTGACCCGAGCGAGCGAGCTCATAATCTGAACTGTGCGTTTAAAAGGTGCCTTTACTGCAGGCGTGGGAGAAACGTGGCTCTGCAGTATGAGAGTTTTGAATCGCCATGCAGCCCGAACACTACACAGCCACATTTGCCAAACAGCGTAATTATTGTAACTATCGCGTTGAGTGCGCCAGTCATCTAGTGGAAAACAAGGGGGAAACATTTTCTTATGCGCTCTAATGAGGCAGCGTTTTCTTTTAAAGTGCAATAAAAGTGCTAAATGTGATGGAAAATTGCCTGAAAACCCCGTAAACCAAACGAAATCACAAACTGCATCAGAGATCCTTTCATGTAAATAAGTTTATGATCTGTCATTTATAAGGACATTTATTTTAGCAAGGCAGACAATGATTTCTGTCACCCTTCGGCAAAGTTGTGCTTTTATTGTGCAGCATTTAACATTTTTGGTGCAGTGTCACAGGACATAAAATTGTTTAATAACTTGGCCGCATGTGGTTTAAATGATCTGTTCTCGTTTGCCTTAAAAGAAGGTGGATTCTGAGGCCCTAGAATGATGATTAACAAGCTCAGCAATTAAGCTTTATTAGCGCACTGCAGGCGGATTTCTTAAAGAGCCGTTTGCTAACTTTTTCGCCTCTGCAGGGTAGGTTAATTAGCTGTGAAGAGTTCAGACCTGATGATTCATGCAGAAAATTGATCAAATAAAATGCTTATGCAACATGATCCAAACTATAAAATATATAAATGTACGAGTCATTTATATATTTATTAAAAAGAGACTGAGTATTTTTGTTAGACCCAATATTTATGATGCACAGTATTCTAGCATTTTTCAATTTTTTTTGCTTAAATTGCTTATTGCTTATTGTGTATATATATATGTGTGTGTGTGTGTGTGTGTGTGTGTGTGTGTGTGTGTGTGTGTGTGTGTGTGTGTGTGTGTGTGTGTGCACTGAACTTCAAATGGTCCAGCTGTACTATACTTGTGAAAGAGTTTAACCCGAGTTGGGTTAGGTGGATAAAGACAGGACAAAGACACACTGTGGAAGAGAACCAGAGATTAATAATAAAAAATAATTAAATGTAGAGAGGTGTATAAACACATAGCCAGTGACTGAGTGACTGAAGAAGAAACATTCAATGCAACATAGGAATCCCCCAGCAGCCTACACCTATTGCAGCGCAACTAAGGGTGTATTCAGGGTCACCTGATCCAACCCTATCAACATACCGTATCAAAAAGGAAAGTTTTAAGCCTAATCTTAAAAGCGGAAACAGAAGAAGAAGAGGGGCCTGAAATCTGAAGGCTCTGTCTCTCATTCTACTTTTAAATACTCTAGGAACCACAAGTAAACTTGCAGTCTGAGAGTGAAGAACTCTAATGGGGTGATGTGGTACTCTGATGTCATTAAGATACAATGAGACTGATTATTAAAGAACTTGTATTTGAGGAGCAGGATTTTAATTTCAATTCTAGATTTAATAGGGATCCAATGAAGGGAAGCCAATACAGGAGTAATATGCTCTATTTCTAGTCCCTGTCAGCACTCTTGCTGCAGCATTTTAGATTAACTGAAGGGTTTTCAGGGAGTTTTTAGTCCAGCCTAGAAGTAATAAATGCTGCACTGAACTAGTTTTTCAGCGCCACTCTAAAAGAATTTTATAGATATTGTGCAAATGGAAGAAAGCAGTCCTAGATATTTGTTCAAAATGTGCATTTAAGGACATGTCCTCATCAAAAAGGACTCTAAGATTCCTAACAGTGTTACTGGAGGCCAGAGTAATGCCATCCAGAGAAAGCATTTGGCTAGAAACTGCATTTCTAAGATTTTCAGGGCCTCAGTTTTATCTTAATTTAAAAGCAGAAAATTTGAGGTAATCCAGGTCTTTAAGACATTACTGTAGTTAACTAATTGGTGTGTGTTATCTGACTTCATGGACAGATAAAGTTGGGTGTCATCTGCATAGTTAATACTGATACTGCCTAAGGGAAGCATGTATAATGTAAACAGAGCTGGTCCTCGCACAGAACCCTGTGGAACTCCATAATTAATCTTAGTGTGTGAAGAGGACTCTCCGTTTACATGAGCAAACTGGAGTCTACTAAATAGATATGATTCAGACCACTGCAGCACAGTACCTTTAATATCTACAGCATGTTCTAATCGCAGTAATAAAATGTTATTGTCAACAGTATTGAACGCTGCACTGAAATCTACCAGGACAAGCACAGAGATGAGTCCACTGTCAGAGGCTGAAAGAAGATCACTTGTAACCTTCACTAAAGCTCTGAAACCAGATTGAAACTCTTCAAATAAACAATTCCACCGCATATGTTCAGTTAGCTGTTTTACAACTACTCTTTCAAGAATTTTTTAAATAAAAGCATGGATGGAAAAAGGCTTATAATTACCTAAGACGGATAGGTCAAGTGATGGCTTCTGAACAAAATGAATCAGAGGGTGATGATTGCTTAAAAAATACTGCAATTGAAAGATAAACAGTGTAAGACCCTTTAAAAGTGTTTTTTCTAGTATTACTTTCATTCAAAGGTTAGGTTTAAAATGCATTTCTGTTGCAGATGTACAACATGTAGAATGATATAAGATGTAGAATTATAGGTCAATCAGCACCACCTTGTGACAGATCAGAGCACTGTCAAAATCCTTCTAAAGCTGAGACTTGACTATGAAACAAATGAGAACTACCTATCAAGGATAAATCCAGTATCTGAATATTAAAACCAAAGTCCCTCCAAGTCTTAATGAATAGATTGACACTGTTAGGGGAATCTTTATAATGGAGAGGTTGACTTTCTTGCCAAACTCTAAAGGAGACACCTTTCTAAAGAAGTTGAAGAAATGGGTCGCCTTTATGTAAGCTGAGGAGCAAGCTACCTTTTTGTAAGAATGCAGTGCAATGCAGTATCCCACCTGTTCTGTTTTTCTTGATTTAAATTGCTGAATAAAAAGTGAAAAAAAAGAGAGAGACAACACAGTCTAGATGTACTTATGACCAGCTGTTTTAGAGCTCAACAATACACTGAACACATTAGGTAATCTCAGTCTGTAATGTTTAAAAATGCAAATCTAACAACAAGCTGGGGTGGCATCAGGCATCGGTAAACTTGGGACAAATTTAAAACATAATACTTTACACTTGCAACATCAGATACATCAATTACTCTAAAAAATAAACAAAAAAGCAAACCTAGATCAGAATTTCAGACTACTTTTGAATAGTATTGATGTATTGATGTCAAATGAAAAATTCAAGAGCTAAATAATTCACTAGAATTTTCAACTGGTTTCTTTCATGAAGCATGTTCCTGTTTTGGCCATTCTTTCTGTGACTTGACAGTGAAAGAAAAGAGCAACTTTGTCATGTAAAAATAATTAAGCCTCTTGTCTTTTGTCAAAAAATTTAAATGAGAATGTCTAATAGGTAATGCTGTACCTTACAGGTAATTTCAAGCACTCCATTTTATTTTTACACTGATATGAACGGAAACCAAGGACTTGCATCGCCACAGAGGCCGGCATTCAAAACACCATGACCTCATCCAAAATGACTCATAAAGCAGATCTATTCATAATTGTTTGAATGACATCCAAGCAGTAATATAGGGCGCTGAGAAAAGTGCTGTATACATAAAAAGCAAAATTTCAGCCTGTGATGAGAAAACAGTTTCACACTTTGAAAAATGTATGTGAAAAGAGGACAACTTTTTCTTGTACATTTTAGTTTTGAAAGGTCAACAAATCCCAGAATTCTTTTCTGTCTGTATAAATTAACAAAAGTAGGAGATTTTCCGTAGGTTGGTTGTGTGGTTTCAGCAACAGAGGGCAGCAAAGGCCACAACTCACATCTGGGAAGAACAGTCTTGAAAATCCAAGATTTCAGCATAATTATTTGTCCAAGTAACCTTGTGTGGCCAAAACGCCAAAATGAAATAAAAAGTCATTTTGTCTGTGGATTTCTTTCAGTCACAGTTAATGGGTCACATTTCAAAACACATTCACCGCTTACTGAAGAGACAAATGACACAGTGGTAACTCAATACAGAACAGCTTTAAATAAAAAACAAAAAGCTTTCTAATTAAGTTAAATTAATCAATAAGAGCTGAATGAAAAATAAGTTAAGAGTATGAATAATGTTTTCAGGGAGGGCTCCTCTGCTGACTCACCCTCCAGTTCTTTTCTTTTTGTTTTTATAATCCCTTCTTTCCAAAAACAACTGGCAGACATTTTTTTAATAACTCTGAAGAACAAATCAACAAGGGCATGAACTCTGACACATAAAGAGAGGGTTTATTGCATATGTGGGTAATCATGGGTAAGTACTCATAAAAGGCAGTGAGTTTCTCTCTCTGACAGTGATACATCTGTTATTTTACATTCAGTCTGCTTAATGCCGTTGATCCATGATATTCATTCAGCATGAGTACAAGCAGCAGAACTGACACAACTCTTTCAAACCCTATCAGAAGGAACATACTGTACAAGCATGGCTTAGATATCTATTTCTTGCATAACACTTTCCCCACCATGTTCAGGTCTTCAGATGTTTACAAAATGCGTTACAGTGCTCCCTCAAATACATGTTTGTCAGGCTACAGGTTGCGACAACAACGATATATTTCTCTTAATGACACGCGGAGCTTTGATCAGCCCTGGTAAGTAAGCAGCGGTTAAGGCTGGCTCCCTTGGTTTGTTATTTCAAGGTTTTCATCGGCATGGTTGGCATTCAGCAAATTTCCTGTGGAAAGTTCTGCACTCCTTGCTGGAATGTAGCCATGCATGTCCAATAACATGAGTGTGTACCCAACTGGGTACAGTGTGAAGCAGCACTGCGTGCACTACCAAAGCCTTATGATGTGTTTATGCTGCATCTGATACACTTTAGTATGTGGTGTTTATGGTGCATGTTCTACCATTCTACGTGTTGTTACTGTGGTATTTATATGAATGTAACAGCAGCGTATGCCCGGATATCTGTGTTTTTGTTGATCATCTGTCCTCTTGGAGCAGCTGAAGCCTGTCCTCTGCATAGTAAGGACTGGTGTTTCCAGTATCAATAGCCTGGCAGTCGTCTGTGAAAAACACCAAGTCCTGCCAAGAAACAAGAAACAAGAAACATGTGGTGTAGCTGCTCTACTTGAAAACATAAAAGCTCAAAAAGAAACCCACACACACTGCGGAGTGCTTACCCGATAACAGATTCTGGTGATGATGCTGTAAAGGTTCTGGATTTTGCGCTTCAGCAGAACCATTCTGGGTTTCTCTCTGCAGTACTGGTTGGGATGGTTCAACACCACGTAAAGAAAGTCACGGAGCTTGGTAGTGATGCAGGAGTTCTGGAGTCATGAAACAAGTATTTACATTCAATCTCCAAGAGAAATACTTTTTTTTTTTTTCTTTTGCACAGCGCAGCTGTCAAACTGCAAACATTTGCACATCAGGTCAAATCAAAGCTTAAGATTTTGTGCCTCGGGCATTCTCAATGCACATATCCAAACTGTACAAATTTGCCACAGGAAATATTTGTCGTCTGCCAGTTTAACAGCTAAATTAGTCAGTTGATTTTGTATTAAATTGATACATTTAGCGCTTCATTTACTGGGAAATTATACAGTAAGAGAAAATTGAACATTTAAAAAATTAACAACTTACATGCACGTCCAGGAAGATGGCAGGCAGAATCTCAGCACATGTTTTCTGCAACCCAGCAAACATGAGAGTTGAGTTAAATAACTGGTGGCATCAAGATGCCAAAAGCGCCACAAACGTAGACTCTCTTACCGTGCGATGAGAAGTGTGTATTTTATCCAGCAGCATCATGATTTCTTTGCTCAGGTCGAGAGCTCTGGAGTAGCAGGTCGGAGGTGTGCACTCCGACAGCCACACGAGGCTGGAGAGGCACAGGAGAGCTGCGAGTCCCAGCTTCATGTCGGATAACGCTCTGCAGGACTGGACTGGTAGAGCCTGTCAAATAGTACAGAGGAGGGCCGGCTGCTGTTTTAAGGATGGAGTGGAAGAAAAAAAACACGTAGGATGACGTGGAGGAGCAGCACAGCTCACACAAAAAAACCCCAAAAAGACATTTGGGATCTTCTGCGTTGTGGAGAGCAAATCAGCCATGTCTAAATAGCAGCGGTGACTGATTTCTCCCTGCTGACAATGGGCGGACGGATTTTGCGGTGTTTTCTGTCCTACTGCCCGTCATTACATAAAAGCAAGATATTAAGGAGAGCTATTAATCAAAGACTAAAGTCAGCCACTTTGTACGTTAAATCATCTGACCTGCAGTCACGAAGTTCATTAGTAGAAATCACAGGTGTGAGCGTGTTTGGAAACTTTGTATCCGTTTGTCCAATGTAGGGCTTTTAACACAGATGTTTGAAAGTAGCAGCTTTCTCATTAACACACAGCTACAAGGTTTCACTTTGGCATGTTCCTTTCTCCTATTATTGATTAGTGAAGTTTTGCCTTTTGGGAAGATGTTTAGGACAACATAACAATTTATTACTCAACCAGTCATTTCTGACCAGCTTATTAGCAATCTGAATTATTGAGAAGACAGGGAGAAATGACTGGAAACAACTTAAGCCAGCTGATTTTATTAAAAAATAAAACAAAGTCAGATCATATAAACACTTTGAAGTACCAGATTTTTTGGAGCATGATCATATATAAAATACCATCCTCATTAAAAAAAATAATACAAAAGGCAAGACAAATTTCAAGGTAGGTTTGTTGGGGCCACTGAACCTTTCTTCAGATTGAGGAAATTCCTCTTCCTTTTTCTATTTGGGACATCTACACTGTTACATGATTCAGGTGGATCCCGGAAAACAAACAGCTTTTCCCTGGTTGCTGGGCTCCCCGGCGCACAGCAAGCAGAGGCTGAAGGCGTGTGTTCCTCTGCTTCCTTTACCGTGTCCACAACTTCTTCTCTTCCACTGTCGCTCTGCTGCTCTTTAACAGGCAGCCCAGATTTATAAAGTGGCTGCTGTGCTTTGCTACAGCTGTTCTTCTTTCCCTTCTCCTTAGTCAGCAGCGGTGCAGTATCCCCTTGAAGCACAAGACCGGACCTGGGGAGCAGTTTTTCCATCAGACTTTGCCTCTTTTCCTGGAGTCTGTGAGATTTGGAGGACAAAGGAGCTTTTGTTAGCAGGACTAGAGTGTTAACGCGCTTACCTCATGCGTGTGGTCACCGCAGCCAAACCATGCAATCCGACAGGCACATTTCACTTCAATTTAAGGATCTGACAGTAATATCTGGTGACCACTAAACTACAAATTAGCCTTGGCTGTGGTGTAACATGAAGTCTTTATATGGTGGTTGGTAGAAGAACAAAGAAATGTGTTTAACTCACCCCTCTTTATCCAAAGCACAACTTGGAATATTCAGCATATTTTTATGCACCACATCTTCTCTCAGTTTCACAGGAAGAACTCTGTTCAGCTCCTCAGCACACCTAAACAAAAAGTCACCAACAGAATACAAAACTGTCAGCTGCTTTACAAAGTCTGCAGACAACTGGTTTAATAAAACAATTCCTAACTATTCACACACTGCAACAATTCATCAGTTTTGTAATCTCACATTTAGAGAAAAATGATTAAATATTTTATCTCCTTCGTAGTAGGGTACAACATGTTAAGCTGGGAAGTTTAATTAATAAATCCGGATAAGTCTAACTGAAAAAACCTTTAGGAGAATTACTATATTTTTAAGATTGCCTTCAAAACACAGAGTCGGTCTTAGGTAGGCAGTCTTTATTTTTATTTTTTTTGGCCTGTCCCGTTTGGCTCTTTTGCCATCAGAATTGTTGTCTAAAGGCAAAGAAAGATGCCCAACGGATTTACTTTACCAAACTGAATTGGAATGTTTACGTTTTGTTTCTGTTTTTTTTTTTCTTCTCGTTTTTTTTTTTTTTTTTGTTTTCCTCCTCTCTTTTCCCCCTCTTGGTTTTATGCTGCTCACCCCTGTCCTTGGTTTCTTTCTTTATTCCTTTCACTGCCTCGATCACCTGCTTCGACACTCATCCACAAACATCCTTTATTTCGACACATACGCACCATGCGCTCAACGGCAGCACATTTACATCAGTCAGACAGCGCACACAGTCATATAAGATACACACACACTTAAGCCAAGCCTACTCATATTAGTAACTATGCATACACAAAGTCAGACTCAGGGAGCATCTCGCCACACATTTTTTCTCTCTCTCCTTCTCTTTATTTATGAACAAGTGACGTATTCTCTCCACCTGTCTAAGCAACGCACACAGCATACATCCCAGTTATACACAAACATCTATGGGTACACTGAGGTTCATTACATGGAATATAAATGGAGCTGGCTCCAGAGAAAAGAGGTTAAAAATATTTAACCAACTCAAAAAACTACAGGCAGATGTTGTCCTATTACAAGAGACCCACAGACCTCTTAGAGGTTCGAATGAACTTAAAACACCTGAGTTTCCTAATGTGTTCTCAGCTTGTTATAATTCTAGACAAAGGGGAGCAGCAATTTTAATACATAAAAATATTAATTTCACAGTACTCGATACAGTTATAGATCCAGAGGGCAGATTCTTAATCATTAAACTATCTATACGTGATAAAAAGCTATGTATTGCAAGTGTATATGGTCCAAATGTTGATGATCCCTCATTCTTTCACGGTTTTTTCAGTGCACTCTCTGAACACTTAGATGGCACACTTGTTCTTGGAGGCGACCTCAACCTTGGACTAAATGAAGACATGGATAGGCTCAATACAGCGGGAACTCAGCGTAATTGGCAGTCCACAAATATAATCAAACAGTATATGAGCGACTTTGGTCTTTGCGATGCATGGCGCTCCCTTCACCCCACCAGTAAGGAATATACTTTTTTCTCACATGTCCATCACTCCTACTCTCGTCTGGATTATTTTTTGGTCAGCAGCTCACTGCTGAGTGACATTTCAGACACTGAGATTCACCCTATAGCTGTCAGCGATCATGGTCCTGTATCTTTAACACTAATGCACAAGAATAATACTACGCCAAGAAAAAACTGGAGATTTAATATATCACTACTTAAAGATGAAGACTTTATTAAATATTTTAAAAAAGAGTGGACTTCATATTTGAACTATAATGACACTCCCGAAACATCAGCTTCTGTTCTATGGGAAGCAGGGAAAGCTGTGATGAGAGGTAAAATAATTTCTTTCTCATCACATAAAAAGAAAAAAGAAAACAAAAATATTCAGGAATTAGAAAAAAACATCAAATCACTAGAAGAAGCCTACGCGTCCCACCAAGATCAGGAAACATTGAACAAAATACGCAAAACAAAACTAGAATTAAATGAGATAATTGATAAAAAAACAAAATTCTTAGTACAAAGACTACGCCTACAAAATTATGAACATGGTAATAAATCCGGTCAATTTCTAGCAAACCAGCTAAAAATAAATAAAGAAAAAACAACTATATGTGCTGTTCAAGATTCATCTGGGAACACAATATATGATCCGATACAAATAAACAACATTTTCAGGGATTTCTATAAAACGTTGTATTCACCACAAATAAACCCATCTAAAAAAGAAATTGATCAGTTTTTGGACAACATAACTCTTCCAAAATTATTGGACACTCAAGCAATGGCACTGGATTCACCACTGACACCAGGTGAACTCCAGGAAGCCCTGATAAGTATGCCCAATAATAAGGCTCCAGGTCCAGATGGCTTTCCTGCAGAATTCTACAAAGAATTCTGGTCGATTCTAGCACCAGTTTTCTACAGAACGTTGTTGGAAATTAAAGAAAAGGGCAGACTTCCATCAAATATGAATTCTGCAAACATTAATCTCCTGCTAAAACCAGGCAAAGACCCTGTATATCCCTCAGGCAGTCTTTATTTTGACAGTAAACAGTGCAAGTCTTCTGGTTTCTCTGTACTTGTGACACTTCATAGACAATATCTGTCAAAATGCAAATGAGTCATCAACAGGGTTTTGTAATGGGGGGACTATATGTGGTACATTAGCTATGCAGCGAGCAGATGGCATGGACAGAACCTCTGAACACCTACCTATGGATTTAATACAGCATGCTATGACAAGTCCTCAAATAATTCTCCTACACTGTAGGTATATTATGATGAATAAGGTGATTTTCAAGTTGCCAAAACTGCTGTTTCAACATGAAAGTCTAAAATCAACATGAACAGTGAAAAGCCAAGAAAACTCAAGACAGCCATTGAACCAAGCTGCCTCAGTATTTTGAGTTTTGTCAACATTTGCTTTTTTGCAGTGTATTAAAGCAAACTGTGGTATTGGATAGAGGGAAATTTAAAGCCTGACCACTTTGGAGCAACCTGATTGCTTTATATTAGTGTCCAAATTAGCAAAGGACACTGACAAATCAAGGGAGACATTTGTCCTCAGAACAGCAGACATAACTACCAACTCTTCAAAACAGGAGTTCACAGACTATATGTGTGTATAAATAATATTTAAATATGAGTCAAAAAATCAGATTTCAGATCATTTTTGGTACTCTGAATTATGTTAGTGCGAGCATATATTTCTAATATGGCTCTCAAGAACACAGTTTTGGCTTGGAGCACACAAGTCCCGCCTATCTGCCGTGTTTATGAGGGGCAGCCAATGGAAAGAGCGCTGGCTTCTTGGATGATGGTCTTAAAGGGAGAAGAGCTGAAAGGGCTTCTTTCAGACAGAGGAGCAGCACTAAAGGCCCAGCAAGAATTATTTTGAACTGTAAATCACGCAAAGCTACTGTAGCACAGTCCAGCGAATAAAATAGGGAGCTAAAAATGAATATAATAGTCACTGTTAAAATTAAACAATACTATATACATGAATTCTCTTTTCAATAAAACTAAAACAGCTGTTAAGAATTGGTGAACTCCATTCTCCAAACAAAAAGCAGAAACAAAAGAACTAATGAAAAGAAAAACACATGTCTTGCATATTGTTCCAAACTTTTCACTCCCTTGTCCTTTGGCCAGAAGCTCAGATCCAAAGCATGAGGCATCATTCATCAGTAAAACAATCCAGACTCAGCGGGGTGCACACAAAACTGTTCCAGTGCACCAGGACAAGAGGGGAAATTAAATGATGAGTAAAATCATTTATCTCTTTATCTTGGCTCAGGGAAAACAGCTTTTGTTATTATTTACATTTAAGACAATACGCAGAGATGGTTGTGTTTCAACTGGCTGCTGGGGAAACACAGAGTTTTGTTTCTTCTCAAATAAGAGACTTCAAATATATTTTCTTAAAAAAACAGAACTTGAACTGTTGAGACTGGCTGTGTACTAGCAGAAAGAAAAAAAGAAAAACAAAACATTATCATTTCCTTAGCAAGACTAGACCAACTTGTTGTTGCATGCAGGTTATGTATGCTGGAGACCCAACTTAAAAATGATGAGAAGTAATTTCATCTAACTTCATTTAACTTCATTAAATCACTCAGCTAAACAAGGAACAAACAATCTTTAGAGTTTCAGTAAAAGAGCATGACACACATTAAATACTGCACAGCTATAATAGATTAAGCCAAGAGTCAAACTAATAGCATTATGCTCCAATATGTCCAATTTAAATTTCCTCAAAGAACTTCACCGTCTAATGTTATTGCCCTGATAAAAAATTTATAAGTTTTATTGCTCAATCAAGATTAGTGGCTGCACTTGATATTCTGTTGCTTTCTTGTGAGTCATCTACTCCATTGGCCCTTGTGCTGGACTGAACCAGTGTCCCAGCCTCATGTGTGAATCAGACTGAATCTGTAATTTACTCACCTGCTTAAGAGAGCCCCCAGGCTCTTAGGATGTACTCATTATAGGTATCCTACAAAGCCTGAGCACGTTTGACCTCCAAAGTCCAGCTGTGTGCAGTGATTGCTGTGTACAGTGCCTGATAATGGTTAAGAGTAGCATGCCCTGATGCAGTATACCCATAGTGTGATCACTAACCATGCCCAGGCACAGAACTGCAACAAGTCAGTGAAGTATGACTTCATGAAAAATCGTATGAAGTAATGAATAAATCTATAAGGTTGCTGGAAAGACACCATTTCCAAAATCAATGAAAACACAAAAGTTCTTTCATTGTGTTTTCTGCTCCGTTTGTTCTTAGCATATGTATTAATTTCACTCATTAAAGATTGCAATTTTGTTGTCAACCATTTCTACCGGCTCATTTACATTACTTCCCTTTTCCCTAGCAAACTGTAGTGGTTATGTTATTCTGTTCAGATATTCCTTCAGGAAAAAAAAGTTGATTATCTCTTTGACAGAACTCTATTTACTGTTACAATATAATAAGATTCACTCTCATAAGTCAAACGCACTGAACACTGTTGACAGATGACGTATGAACCTCCAGATTCTTATAAAAGGATAGAAACTCAGAACCTGGTTCTTACCCTGGGTGTTCCTGTTCTGCAGACCCTGAGGGAGGGTGCTGCTTGGGGCACAGGGCATCACTGATTGAAAGGAGTTCACTTTCAGGCAGGGTTGGGAGAAGGAGACGTAGGGCCTCCAGGAGAACCTCGGTAGACACATGACACCGCTTGACCAGCTGAGATGCAAAGTCCAGATCCTGTAACGAAGAGCAGTGCAGAGTATTCGTTAGCCCACATTTTGTCTGAACTAACTGGTACAAAGTTTTGATTGCTTTTATTACACATATTATCCAAACACTTATCATGGGAAAAAAAACCTGAGACCTGGTCACAGTTTGCATACAGTCTCTTGAGCTCCATTTGTTCTTTTAAATCTTCCATGCTTTGACTCTTGGCAGTCATTAAGTGAAACCTGAAAACATCAGAATGGCTTATATCAATACCCCCAAAGTCCTCATTGCTCTCTAAATAATGCTGAATAATAGCTTACCTCTCAGCCATCAGTGAAGTAACCTGCTCACGCTTATAAAGTGCATCCTGAAGGATGGCCCCCATCCTGCAATCTGTCTGCAACTGAAACACGGTTTCTTGCTCACAGTTCTCATCTCCCACACCAGAGTCGTCCTGATGTGTTTTACTTGACTTTATAGTGGGCTGAGACATTTGCAGGCTGTCCAACGTTGTTCTTTCCTCCTGAAGCTGTTGCTCTGCTTCCTCTAGGCCCTGTGGCAAAAGTCAAAGTGACCTTCAAATAACCAAGTCTCAGAAGAAACCCAATAATTAAAGATAAAAATGAAAAATTTCACAGAATGAAAATTTATAGGCTTCAGGAGAGAAGCAGCTACCGCACACAAGTCAGATACTACCTACCAAGCAGTGGCTTTGTATACTCTGAGCCATGTCTTGTCTCTCCAAATGCTTCCTTTCTTTGAGCTGTTGAACAAGCAGGCTATGGAGAGTCAGCATTGCTCTGCAGGTCTCCAAAACTTTGGCTCGCCTCTCAGCCTTCTGGTAATGGACGATAGCCATTTGCACAGCCAGGCTGTCTGCCTGAGAGTGCAGATCATCTTCTCTCTCATGCTTCATCTCCTCCAACACCTGCCATATTGAGAATGGATGATTTTCAGTCATCTGGTATAAACTCAAAACCTACTGATGCACAATTGTGATGTTAAACTCAAACTGTCTTCAAGACTTCTGGTTTTCTTTGCTCTGTGAATTTCCTGGATCACTTTAACATGCTGTAAAAATACAGGATGATAATAAATAAACTTAAAAATAAATTATCAAGGTTTTAGGAAACAGCTATACCTTGCTCATTATACTGCTCTCCATCTCCTTCTCCCTCTCATATAGTTGAATCCTATCCTTAAGCTTTTTCTGGAAAAGTTGCAGGTCGGATGTGTCTGCTTTCTGTCTGGCCTCACTGGTTTTCCCCTTGGATTGTGGATTCATCTGCAAAAAGCCACAGTATCCGGAAGGTGGTTGGGAAAGAACTCCAAGCTAAATGTCATGACGTGATCAGAAATGAAGCCACTCTGTGGATCCCCTTTATAATTTCTCAATAACAATGTACACTCATCCAGCAGCCACACAATTGAGGATTACAGCAGTGTGGTTTTCCACTGGTCAGTTTCTTACTTTGAGTTACCTTAAGAATATTATAAAGAGATTCAAAAACAAGAAGATATTAATGCATACTGAATAAACATGGGAAAAATATTTCCCATGGGAAAAATGCCACGAACTGACTCAAAAGAACTTATCAATACCAAAATGCATAAAGGCCTGGTGATGAAAATGAGATGAGTACTTGCTTTACCACCACATTACATGCCTCCATAAAACGATGCATGCTTTGATCAGCGTTTCCCAGGGAAATTTAATTCAGAGCATTGCCAGCAGTTGAAAAACTGCAGTGCAAAGAAGCTAAATTGTTTAGCCATACTGCTTTAGCTAATGCCTTTTAAAAGAAGAGGGGGAGAAATCTATGACGGCATTGTTGATTTAATTTTAAGTTTAGTGAATAAGGCAGGAAAAAGCCCCCCACCCAATCCATCCACTTTCCAATTCAGGGTAGCACGAACTTTTTTTCAAACTATGAAATGAATGACAATCAGTACAATATGCAATTCTATACAGCAACATTTTAAGAGCATTTAAAATGAGTAACATGTGATTATATATGCACCATCTGTTTCTCGCTCTCCTTCCTCCAAGCTGCCAGAGCACACAGAAGTTTAGTTCTGGCGACAGCGTGTGGCATCACCAGACAGCGATCTATCACAGAAAGACATTTCTGAAACTCCAGTTTCATCTTTAGCCTGTCATCTTCAGACAGAGTTAGCTGGGACAAACACAAACACCTATGATAGAAAGGAAAAGAGAAATGTGACAGGTGAACCAGCTTGACTCTTCTAAACTTACTGGGTAGCATTATCCAATGTATATATTATTTATAAAAGATAAAAAGTTCCTTGGAAGTAAACAGTGTGTGGCATCTGCTACCATTGCAGCTGCTTTAAGAATTCCCACCTGCTATCATCCTAAACCTGTGGAACCAGTTTGTTGTTTCTTTCTTTGATTTTCCATCTTCTACTGGGACCGCATACACAATCTTTAGTTTCTGAAATCAGTAAAATTGACTCACTGACCTGAAGAAATCTTTGCAGCGTGTCCTAAGTGCCTTCTGCTCCTGTAGCTCTTTCTCCATGTCTTCCTTCAGAGCCTCCCTGGTGGAGCTGAGGATACGCAAGGCTGCCTTGCCTTCCTGGTGCAGTCTTTCCTGACCCACCAGGAGAGCACTCGCTCCCTGTCCTGATCCTTGCCCTGGTTCCATCTGCAGTGGAAAGTCTTGCTCTCCTGGAGGCAAGAGGGCTAATACAGCCTGAGCTGCAGAAGGCTGGATGGCTTTGATGTCTGCTATGGCACCCTGGATCACACGCATGGTGACCTAAAGAACAGGTATGAGACCAACCTCACTTCATATTTATGCAACTTCATGTCTCACAGGAGAAAATTGACACACAAAGTGATGTGAAGTCTGAGTGTGGCACCTTGCGGATGTCTGCAGCAGCTTCCTCATCCAGGTTGTTGATAAGCTCTGCTAGCTCCAAGCTGTGAGCTGTCAGTAAATTCTGCCAACAGTGCAGATGCTGTCCTACCTCTATCCCTCCCTCCAGACCCTTGCACATGTTCGACAGGTCCTTCTGTCTCTGTTTGTGGACCGTCACCTGGACAAGGCAAAAAAAAGGATTTCATTTTTCAAACGGAAATACCTTGCGAAACATATTTTTGACATCAGTTACAATGAATAAATGCAGAGACCTGTGTATATCCACTTTTGCTCACCATGTCAGATATGAGCTCCCTCCTCTTCTTAATCAGTCCACAATGCATGGCTCTCCTCTCCTGCTTCAGTGCCTCATCCAGTCTCTGTCTCAGCATCACCAGCTCTTTCTGAGCCTTCTCCTGTAGGTGGTCGACCTGCACTGCAGGCAGTTTGCTCCCTCTGGTGGAGAAGGGAGCAGAGTACCACAGTGAAACAACTCTAGCATAGTGTACTTGTATTTGTAGATATCAACAAGATTTTTAAAAACACTAGAGCATTTATGTCCCTGAACTTTTAGATACTGCATATTTTGTTTTGTATATATCACATGATTACCAGACATGTTTCAGTTATTTTTTTATTAAGACGCAGGAACATTTGTGTTTTTTTTTAAATTGGCACCAACCCCCTGATGTAAGTGAACCAGCTGTCCAAGTTGCTGGAGGTGCTGGAGAAAGTGTCAGAAATCAGGCTGTTAAGGCTGTGGAGGCTGTGCACCAGAAACTTCCTCTGTGCGCTGCGTTCAGCTAGCACATAGCGCAGATTGGCAAGGACTACATCCAGAACCTCCTCTAGCTGATCCTGGATAAAAACAAACAAAAACAAAACAACAACTTTATGAAGTCATCACTATTTACGTCCTTTGTGTTTCATGTTAATGTTTCACCACAAGTGTAGATGTATGCATATCACAACATTTTTCTTTAAACAGGCATGACAATTAAATGATAACCCAACTCAAAAGGCTCTGACTGTTCACCTGACAAGTAAAGTATTCGTGCTGAAGATTCTTGGCTGTGCTCTTCTCCAACTCTCCCATCCTGGTGGCCTCCTCCAGTTCCTCTGAGAAAATCTTGTGCAGCTCCACCCGTCGCCACTCAATGATCTGCCTCTGGAGCTTCGCTGAGGCCTCTTCATGACGAACCAATAAGATGCGTTGAAGCTGACTCTGGCTCAACTTGTGCAGCTTCTCCAGGAGGACACTACACTGAAGAAGTTCCTGAGATTTCAAGATTTCAAAATTAATCTTAAAGTTGTGAAAATGAAATCTTTCTTCTAACACATGTTTATATTTATTTTATTCATAGAAACCTTCATATTCCAAAACAGCTGTTGTACTTGCGGTGCCTCTGCCATAGTGGTTTAACGATTACATTTCAGTCAGCCCTTGATGGCTGGGGTCCCCCATCACAGCAGATAGCTCTACATGTTTAAGTTGGCAGTTTTACGGTAGATGCCCTACACCCTACTACACTACCAGCTGCCAGTGTGACTGAACTGTTAAAAACAAAACTAGTATACACACCTTGATTCAGAACAGATTTCTTCCTTTGTCCAATATCATAAACACTGACCTAGTAGTTTTTGTGTAATCCCATAATGCTAACATCCTTGGCAGAGTTAACAATGCAAAAACAGATTGTTACTACCTGTTGATCTGCATGTTGACACAGAAGCTCAGCCTGGGCCTTCTCAGCAGCCTCTCTGCAGTGCTCTGTTTCCATTTCTTCCCGAGTCTCCAGGTTACACTGACCAGCCAAGGCAACCATGCGAGCCCCTCGCTCCTCCTTGAGCCGTCCCTCCATGCCTAGCAGCTGCCCGTGAAGCACACTAAGCAGCCTCTCCTGGGCTTGAGCACTGGCCTGGCCCTGAAATTGAAGTCTGGCAAGCAAGGAGGACATCACGCCCTTGTAAATCTGAATCCGGATGGCTTCCAGGTTATTGGTGGCATGTAGCAGTGAAGACATTTCAAGACTAAAGAGATAAAACACACAATAAACAGAATAAGGTGCAGGTATTGATTTTGACATAATGTAGAAAAAGGAACAACTTTACAGTAACACAATTAACGATTCATTTTTGTACTAATTGTTTTTTGGTATTGTTCCATTAATGGAAATTAAGTCATGCTGGGCTGATCTACTCACTTTTCCAAAGCCCTGTACATGTTCTGTGGATCCTCCAGAACCATGGTGTCCACAATCTTGTCTTCAAATGTTGCCTCATCCTTGACTGTCTCACTCAAGTTGGAGTCTGCAAACTCAGGGTCTGAATCACTTCTGTTTCTCTGAAGCAAAAGAAACACCATACGGCAGAATGAAGATGAAGAACAAAACAAAAGAACATATACAGACA